>NC_058493.1:12126998-12294498 GCF_020382885.2 Scatophagus argus
TTAAAGTAAAAGTGAGAAAAAAACAGAAATATTGAAGTCGTAAGATTTACGCTCGGCAGCCCATTGCTGTTTTTCTTATTAGTATGATTACATTAGCAAATCAAATTCATTTGTCTATCAACCTTTGAGACACAGCCTGCAATCTGAGTACACTGAGTAATCTGCATCAAATAATGTCTGTCTCACACACACACACACAAAAAGCATGCACTAGAGAGAAGGGGTGTGCATAAGCATGCATACACAAACACATACATCATAAACACACACAAACACACAAATGTATACTTTGAAACAGACTTACACACACTTCTAAAGTAGCACTAATACACAATGAATGTGCACAAATGCACACATACAGAAACGTGCACAGTTTTATAATATGTGACATCAGACAAGCAGTAACAAATAAATCAGGACACCATCTGAGCCCATCATCATCTGAGTCATCACGAGCAAACAGTCAGCTTTTACCACTTTCAATTTGCTTTTGTGTGTGTGTGTGTGTGGGGGGGTGCCTGTGCCTGTGCCTGAGAAAGAGAGAGACCCAGGGAGAGAGAGAGATGATGTGATGTGATATGATATGATATGATATGCTGGCGGGGCATAAAGATAGATGATCATAATTACGCACAGGCCAAACTCCATTTCAAATCATCATCATCCTATTCTATCTGTTGGAACACACATGTACACACACACACACACACACACAGGGATTCACAGATATCCACACCCACATATCACACACCTTTGCATGCAGCAAATCTAGTGGAAGGAGGGACAGGCTTGTCATGGTATCACATTATTCCTGTCGGTTCATGCAAAGTTCACAGACAGGCATGAAATAGTTATTCTCTCTCTCTCTCCACATTCTCTCTGTCTATCCATTTCCTCATTGTTTCTGTTGGTATCTTCCCTTTTCTGTATGTATATCTTTTTCTTTTTTCTTCTTAGCTCTGCTTTGTCTGTTCCTCCTGCCATTGTTCCTTATGTCTTCTGTCCTTCTCAGTCTCTTTCCTCTTTCTTTCCTTCTTTTGCTTGGATCTGTTTTGTTTATTTCTTGCTCCTCCTTTGTTTTTCTTCCGCCCTCACATGTGTCCTGATGCTCTCCCTACATCCTTCTCTTTCCCTCTCTCTCTGTCTCCCTCTCTCTCTCTCTCTCTCTCTCTCCCTCTCCCGCTCTCTCTCTCTCTTTGTCTCCCTCTGTCTCTCTCTCTCTCTCTCCTCTCTCTCCCTGTGTCTTCCTCTCTCTCTCTCTCTCTCTCTCTCTCTCTCTCTCCCTCCCTCCCTCTGTCTCTGTCTCTGTCTCTCTCTCTCTCTCTCCTCTCTCTCCCTCTGTCTTCCTCTCTCTCTCTCTCTCTCTCTCTCTCTCTCTCCCTCCCTCTGTCTCTGTCTCTCTCTCTCTCTCTCTCTCTCTCTCTCTCTCTCTTACCCATCCTCCATCCGTCGTTCTTAAATAACAGTCTGGAGGATTCATCCTTTCCATCAGGGAATAAACAGGTGGGAAAATAGTATTGGAGCGTGCCTGTCTCCAGCTGGGGATGACTTCTGTGCACACACATATCTGTGTGTGTTGTGTGCACAGATATCTATCTATCTCTCTATCTGATAGATAGAGAGATAGATAGGTCTGTATGTCTGTGTATATATCTATGAGACTTTTGGTGAAATCTAAGGGTGAAAAAATGGAAACTAACTGTATGTATGCTCCGCTGGTCTAACATGTAACAACAAAAGATTCAGTCTAAACACACTTTTGTCTTACTGCTATGTCATTGGTGTTATTCCTGTTGCGCGTGTTGTTTCTTTGGTTGTCTTGAGCACTTTGCACATTGTATATAGTGTGGACACTTTTGTGCACAACAATCCACCCATAGACAATGTGTCACTTGTCACCTTCTGTGTGGCGGAGGATTGTGTCTGTGGTCTCAGCACTTCACTCTGCATCCACATGCACATGCAAAACACACATGCAGCAGTAATAATGTGTGTGTGTTTTTGTGTCTGTTTAATCTTGATGGGATGTTTCATCTGCAGGCTGCTATCACAGCTGGCTGCCTTATTGTCTGGGCCAGACTGATGGGTATGTGTGTAAGTGTGTGTGTATATGTGTGTGCGTGTGTGTGTAATTTTTGCCAGTATGCATTTTCAGTTTCTGTTCCCTTAATAGTGTGCGTGCAGATTTTCATATCTGTTGGTTTGCCTGTACATTTCTAATATATCTAAACATTGTATACCTATGTGAACAACATGTGCATAAGCGAGTGCGTGTATGTGTGTCTGCTGTCCATCAAGCCACACACAAAGCCGTACCAAACCATTGGCTTGGTTGCTGATGATGACATATGAGTTCCTGGCCTTGGTAATGGCTGTTAAATCTCATAATTACACGCTTCTTTATTGCAATGCATAATGACCCCGCAGCACTATTGGACAATTAATTAAGATTTTCAGCCCAGGCTTTTTCAGGCCCAGATGAGGAGGTGGAATGAGGTCTAATGTTCTTGTCTTCGAGCTAAGACATTAAGGCATGATGCTGTAAGAGAGGAGGCTGTCTCCCAGTGTGCATTCGTTTTCATCTCTCTTTCTTTTAGTCTGTGTATCTGTGTGTGTGTGTGTGTGTGTGTGTGTGTCCGTTCTTTCTCTCCTCATTGCTCCATTGTTGAGCCCTTCCTCTCAATGCTTGTCCTGGATGATGATATTGGGAGACCATATCTCTAATCTGCGAATGGTAAATTAATCCCTGTGGAGTTTCTGCGGCCCTCTCTCTATGGAAATCTATGGGGGATTAAGAAGATAGAATTGACACAGCCTCTTAATCTCATATACAGACACCAGGCCTGGACAGGATCCACTGGGTTTTGTTTTAAAGCCACAATCAGCAAGTTTCTATTCAAACATCAACCCTTTACAAATAAATAGATAAATAAATAAAGTCTTATGTCCACAATTTACCTCTACAATATTTTAGCTTGTCATGTACCGATTGAACACTTTGAAAACAAAGATGTGTTCTACCCAGTGGTTTAGACAGCAGGGCAGCCAATTTGCTGATGCTTGGACTATGGATTTTGTCTTTTCAGGAGAATATGTTGGCAGGATATTGTTCTGAAAAGTTAATCCAGCAAAAGATCAATAGACTGTCACCACTCAGTTAATTGAACAAGCTGGGAAAATGAATTAATTACAGGATAGATAGATAGATAGATAGATAGATAGATAGATAGATAGATAGATAGATAGATAGATAGATAGATAGATAGATAGATAGATAGAGAGATAGATAATTTGACTTAAAACCTTTGTTTGATCCTGATCTTTGTCTTGACCTAGTTATCATTCACATAATTTAACCACTGGGTAGGTGGTATTCCTCCTTTCTGCTTCTTCCATGTCAAACTGTGTCGATTAATTTTTGTTTTAAGTGTTGCCAACTGACAAAGCTAAAATTGCGGTTACATACGTGGCAATATTGTCTCCCACTGATTGGGTGATGCTGATGGCCTGAGAGGCACTCATTATTTGTGTGTCTTGTGGAGTCTCCACAGACATGAGGTGACTTTCCCTGCAGTAGCAAATTTTATGTAAAGTCCAATCAGTGTCTTAGCGTGTTCCTAATGATACTTTTGGGTTAGTTATAGAAATTACTTTAAATTAAAACAGTAAGTTCAGATAACCTTTTACCTGGACGACTGCGAAATTTTAGGCATATAAATATTCCCATTATGTCCTCTTTATTCTGGAACATGCATACATTTTTAAATTGTTCAACTCAGTGTCTTTGAGGCAAACAGACAGAGTTGGCGCGTAAGCTTCTCAGTTTTGTGCACACAGTTTATTCCCCTGACAGATATGAGCACACATGCTCATATAGAGAGCGACAGAGTGAGAGCGGTCATTCCTGCCTGCATCGTGTCCCTATTCCTGCCTGTGGCGGGTAAGGACACGATGCAGGAGGATGAGAGGAAGATGGGTGGATTGAGTGATAGAAAAAGTGAAAAAGGCAGCTACTAAAAATAATATTGGAAAGCAGAAATCATGGCAAAATTATGTTCCACAATGTTGTTTTCACTAAGAGCAGACCTCTGTCACTTTAGCAGTCTTCTTGACTCTGTGGAGTCAAGAAGACATGCCCCTAAAGGCATGTGTCCATACACTTCTTGACACGGCCCCGAAGGAGCTAGAAGTGGGTAATTAAAATGTAAATATTGATATTTTATTATTTGAAATGCCTCTGCTGCAATGCTCTTAATGTCACTCCATCTGTCGTCTCCACAGAGACGTGGGGTTGCCCTCTACGACCGGCTGCCCCCACCCAAGCGGCCCCCACTGCAGCGACAGCTATAACACTCGGCAACCATCTCCACGTCTCCATTTTGGGTCTAATTAAGTGTTAAATATTAGCACCAGCCGCAACCACAGAGGCAGTACAATGTGCGCACAGAGAATACAGCACACAACCCTCCTCTCTGGCTCTCTCTTTCACACACACATGGACACACACACACAGAACACTCATCTCCACTACAGCAATGGGAAGATTTTAAGTGTTAATCTTGCAGTGCTGCTGATGGTGTCTAATGTATGCAATTAACAGTCAGCCAGGGCTGAGGGTTTGGTAATTAGCTGGCTGTTCACACTGATTAGAGGCTACTGCAACCCTATGACTGCTCTACTCTCCCTGAGGCCTCACGAAGAAAAGGGGGGGAATATGGGGGGAGGAGAGGGGGAAGGTGGAAGGGGAGAGAAATAGAAAAAAAATATTTTAGCCAACAATATGAGAGGAGGTGAAAGTGATGATGCATGTCTGTGTGCAGTAGACACATAGACAAGCATGCCCGACATCAGCTTTAAATAATCATTTGTGTCTGATATTTCAAAACACATTTTTGAGTGGAGAACTGTAAATTCTTGTTGTTTCTTTTATGTTACAATAAGGCAAGGAGACGTGAGCTGATTTAAGCAAAAATAATCATGAGAATTCATCTTTCTTTTGTCCCCATTTCAGTTTGTTCGAAATTCAGCAGTGTTTACCTGAGGTGGCAGGTAACATTACTATGGTCTCAGTGGCCTCAGTCAGTCTAATCTTTACACACTTACTGGAGTTAGCTGTCTCTAAAAGGATGATAGAAGTTTGCAGGATGAACAGGCAAAAACGAAGACATGCGTACAGACATATTTCCAATAATAAGGAGGAGAAATGAGGAAAAGGAGGAAAAGAAATGGCCAGAAATTCTGTTCTCTGCATCTCTTCACTTTAAAACACACACTGAAAGGATTTTGAATGAGCAATCAGTTCTGTCAATGAAAGAATAAACTTAATTTGTGATTGGCACTTTCATTCAGTGTCAGCTTCACTTGACATATTGTGACTGCAGTACAGGTGTAGCCTACGTATATGTGTGTAAATGGGTGTGGGTCCTGTGTGTGAGTGTGTCTTTAAGCCCCTCTAAATTAGCTGGTTCTCTGGGTAGATTTGTTTCCATTTCGTTGCGCATCTCTGTGTAATTGGGTCAGCTGGTGAATGTGTGTGTGTGTGTGTGTATGCGTGCACGTGCGTGACCATGTGTGTGTGTGCGCACACGTGTATATCACAGCATTTGCCAGCGTGCTTGTCATGTGCGCACATCTTGTGTGTGTTGTTTCAGCTTGGCCAAAGTCATCACAGGGGGTCCGTGTTCATTTGGGCCGGCGTCTGGCCGTATGGTGCAAACAGTTTGAGATGCGCGCGCACACACACACACAGGCATAAAGCATCACAAGGGAGCACTTGCACTGCACAGCATGCAGCAGTGTGCGCACTAACACAAATTTAAACACAAACACATACAGAAAGAGGTATGATAGAGAGCAATGGAGCCACATAACACAGTGCATACAGAACAAACACAGACACACACGCAGGGCAGCAATGTGCTGGAAACTGTTGGAAACTTCACGTGTCCTAATGCAATCTCTATCTCAGTGGGCCAGAAGACTTAAGTCTGTCTCCTGCAGAACACAATACGTGTACGTGCTGCACATAGAAGCCACCATTCTCCTCGCACCTACAATGAGCAACAAGACAGTCATAAAACACTTGTTATCACAGTTCTCAATTGGTAAACTACATCGACGTGGATGGTGATTTTGCACTACTGTGCACTACATTTGTGGCCCAGTTCAAGAAATTGAACAGTTTCTAAAGACGAAGTCGGTTTTCATATGGTAGGTGTCTATTACACATGTTTATTACTATGTTCTAGCTTTGTTGGACACCACATTGTCTGCAGCAGTAACACACTATGTGCTTTTTACTCATTTGCCCCACTCTCATCCATCTCCTATAACTGTTTAGTGTGAATTCAGTTTTGCTGCAGTGTGTTACATTTCTGTGACAATGTGTGAACCTTATTTTATAAAGTTCATGACCGATAACTCTTGATAAGTGTGTGAACCTTTGCTGTTAAATTACTGAGACAGCCTGAGAAGTTTCCTGTTAAATGTGTCCTTGGGCCATGATCAAGTAGGACAGAGCACAGTGTCGCTGGCAACAGAGCAAGAACGTGCTCAAAGAGTGCAAGAATTGTGCAGATGGACCACCCTGTGCACTTTGTAATATTTGTAACCCTTTTTTCAGACACTCAGCTTTACACAAATATATGAAAAGGCATCTTTTGTGCTGTCCTGTCCAAACTCCAGTCTCACACTGGAGGTTAAGTTGGATGTTGGCTCATTCAGATCAACTGTGATCCAACAACACTGAGTTGATCTGCCTCTCTGAAAGCAGCACCCTGGCAAGGTACAAGTTTATTCTTACTGGGACACACTCTCTCTTCCTGCTCTTCCTGAATGTATTATTTAGACCTGGATATGACAGCATCACTCTCACACTCCAATTTTGCATAGTGGCTGCTGGCAGTATTGCAGTGAAAAATTCCCCTGTGGCCCAAAAACGAATTTGTCACACAGACCACCATTATAGAAGAGATTACTGTGGACAGGACATTTCAAAATGCAAACAAGGTCAGTTACAACTCTTTCTCTTTTTGATTCATGGAGCTTCCCTTGAGCTGAGAAAACTTTTGGGTGCAACTAGTGGGAGAAATGTTGCTGCACATATTCAGTGGGCTGTCTAACCAGGAAGTAAACCCAGAAGCTATAAAACTTTTTTGGTATATGCACCAGGCTAGCAATTCTCATTGGACTGAAGGGGCACAACCTTTGCATCTGGTAACCAGTTCTATTTATCCATCTATTATTCCAGTTTAAAAGCAATACTAAAAGTACATAAGTGTAACAGTGGAAATAGTGTGAAAAGGTTTTCTAGAAATGTTTTTTATTAATTGTTAATTGGAAGTATCAACACCATATAGACAGAAGTATCTAGACACACCTCTTTATGGGGTTGTTCAGGGGTTGGTTCGGCCCCTCACTTCCAGTGAAGCCAAGTCTTAATGCTTCAGCATACCAAGACATTTTGGACAATGCTATGCTTACAACTTTGTAGCAACAGTTTGGGGAAGACCCTTTGCTATACCAGCATGAAGGAGCCCCAGTGCACAAAGCATAGTCCATAAAGACATGGTTGGATGGGTTTGGTGTGGAATAACGTGACTGGCCCACACAGAGCCCTGACCTCAACCCCATCCAACAACTTTGGGATGAACTGAAACGGAGATTGTGAGCCAGGCCTTTTGGTCGAACATCAGTATCTGACCTCACAAATGCTTTGCTGCATGAATGGCCAACGGAACACTGAAGTGAACACTCAAAAATCTTATGGAAAGCCTTCCCAGAAGAGTGGAAGCTGTTCTAGCTACAAAGCTGTCTGTGTTTAGAGTGTGATGTCATTAAAGTCCCTGTTGGTGTAAAGGACAGATGCCCCAATATATTTGTCTATACATTTCATGTGCCAGAAGTGTTGTTTTCCACTGTAGTGACAGAATATAAAGACTAGTGTTGTGTTAATAAATGGGACTAGATCAGTATTTTCACACCTGTCATATTAATACACACACACGCACACATTCTCACATACACAGAGAATATTTGCAGTCTGCAATGATGTGTATAGGTACATCATACAAACATACACAGACTCACATGCACGTACAAATATCTCCATAGATGCCACAAACTGTACACACACAAGCGCACAGGTACCCATAAGCATCACAGTCAGTTATCACTGGTTCCCATTTGCCCTGTAACCACAAGAAAACAAATATAGGCCTCCTGGATATGTGTGTTCGTGTGTGTCTGTGTAGCAACTGGGGCATAAGAGAGGGCTATCCTGTGTGTGTGTGTGTGTGTGTGCCAGACTGTTGTGCGGTCTCGGGTGTAAACGTGCAGTCAGGACTCATTTGGCAGACAAACAGGCCGCAGGGTGGCTGGGGAATCGACGTGTGTTTGTGTGTGTGTTTGTCTTTATGTGTGTGTGCGTGTCTGACAGAGAAAAGGGAAGAGAAAAAAGAAGGAGAGTGTGAGAGCAAGCAGTAGAGGTTAAGTCTGCATGACTGCACTGCAGCCTCTTTCTGTCAGACCAATGTATGGCACATGCACACACACATACCAACACACACTGGCTCTCTCTGTGTACCGTCGCAGACACAATTAAGTGCCTCCATGTTTTAGCAGACACACCCAAAAAAAAATAATACACATACATCCAACCAAATAAATGATTTGGGTCGTTAACCTGACCTCATGTTCCTTAATTCATCCCACTCATTAAGCTTACATTTCTCTTAAATAAAAATAAACTTAATATCCAGTCTGTCACCAGCAAAGGATCCATACCAGGAAGTCTCACACTCTTGGACTGTACAAAATATATATAGAGGGGTGGTCATGATGGATAGTGGACATACAAAGTGCAAAACTTTAACACCAGAGAAGATTCAGGATTTTGTCCTGCTATAATTTCTGTTTTGAGTTACGTAAATTTAATTGTAAATTGTTAGTCGTGCTTTAGTTGCCATGGGTAATTTTGGACAGAAAATAAAGGAAGAAAGACAGTGGAATGTGCTTTTGCTACTACATAGAGTCCTTAAAGTGTTTTCTCATGATGTAAATAAAGAAAGAGAAAGAAGATGAAGAAAGGCAGGACTATGAAACTGAATGCAACTGGTCCCCTATGCACATTATCCACATTTAAAGAGAGCATTTGGGTTTGGACGATTTGAATGTAGACAGTAAATAAAAGGCTTAGCTCCACTTTGAAAATCAAATGTTTAACTTAAACAGTATACCATACTTGGTGTTCAGTTAACGTAAATTAAGGAGGCAAAAAGCCCTGCTCAAGCCTAATCATGCCTGTGTCCTGTAGAAATTTTCTCTTTTTTGAAGTGGATGTTAATATCTTTAAACAAAGCTTTGAACTTTACTTTTATTGTACATTAATGTGCATTCAGCTCAGCCCATCATCACCACAGCAGCAGCACACAAGCTGAACAACATCCACACATACACAAACAAACTCCCACACGTAGTATGAGATGCCTTATCAACAATGGGCAGAAAGGAAATGTAATTAGAGCCAAATAAGGAACCTTCTTTTGACAAGTGAAATCACAGGTATGAAAGAAAGGTCTCCACCCCTCCCACCACCACCACCATCTCTCCTTCTAATGCCCCCCTCCTTTTACTTTCTTCTCTCCTCCATCTCACTCTTTCTTATGCTCACTCTCTCTCTCTCTCTCACTCCATCAATACCTCTCTCTCTCCATCATCAGCACTAAATTCCCATTGATGTTTCTTTTCTTCTGCTGTATCGATCGCTTCATGAGAAGGAGGGGAGGAAGGGAGGAAGGGAAGAAGGGAGAGATGGCGTTATCTGTTAATTAATTTGTCCTGAAGCTGGCCGCCTATTAATCAGAC
The DNA here is from genome assembly GCF_020382885.2 of Scatophagus argus. Taxonomy (NCBI): domain Eukaryota; kingdom Metazoa; phylum Chordata; class Actinopteri; family Scatophagidae; genus Scatophagus; species Scatophagus argus. The sequence continues at coordinate 12,136,863 of NC_058493.1, forward strand.
AGATAAGAGGCATTGGATGGCTGAACAGCGCAGACAGGCTGGTAAGGGAGGGGAGTGGAGTGGAGTGGGTCGGGGAGACACACACGCAAACAGACAGAAAAACACACAGATTGAGACGCACACGCAGAGACACAGAAACATATGTACGAGAATGTATGCATTCAGCTATGTGTAGTTGTGTAGTAGTTCATGTCCGCAACATAAGTATACACGTATTGAAGCACACAAAACACTTCCCTGCACCACACTCACCTACACACACACACACAAACCACATCCTGATAAAAATCACTGATGCACCTCAATAAGAAAAGCTGCACTTTCAGCTCAGTAAATTAATCACAAGCGTTTTAATTATTGGTGTTTGTGTGTGTGTGTGTGTGTGTCTTTGTGTGTTGGTGTGCCCACCTCTTGAGCCATCTGTGCCCCCACTGGTTCCTGGATCAAATTCCACCAGAGAAATGTGTGTGAATTGATTGAACCCTCCATATTGCTCTCAACACCACAGCGCAGGCACACAGAGGGACAAGTTAAAACACACAACCAGCGACAGCATTAAACAACATTAACCCCTCATTCATGTCCTTTTCCCTTCACTTGACCCCGGGGTTTGAATAGATTCAGTAAGCGTGTGTGTGTGTGTTAATTTTAGAAATGCCTGGGCTTATTTCCCCTGCCCATGATGAGTGGTGAAGTCCTGTGGACCCCCTAAAGACATCTGAGATGTGTGTGTGTGTGTGTGTGTGTACGTACACATCAAGACCCCCTTAAGAAATTCACCTCTAATCCCTTCTGATGATTTCATTAAGTAGAAGAAGACACTGCCAGTTGGCAACGATACTGTTCCCTTCACTGTGCGGTGTGCATGGGTGTGTGTGTGTGTGTGTGTCAATCATACACATTTGGATTAATTCCAGTTTTCTCTTATGCATTTATGTCTATGCAAAAACGATACTGTATGTGTGTGTGCACACTAAGTTTGTGTGTGTGTATGTGTGTGTGTGTGCATTTGTACGTGTGTACTTGCGTTCGTGTGTGTGTGTGTGTGTGTTGGAGATGTTAACAGTTGTAGATAGAGTGAATTAGAGCACATTACAAACAACAATAGCCTGCAACCTGGACATAATGAGACGCCTGCCATTACCCATCAACACACTGTGAGATAAGAGCCCCAAACGCACATGCGCGCACACACAAGCACACACACACTCACACGTACATACACACAGTCACACACCTACCATCTCAAGAGGAGGCACATTGCAGCAGATGTTCTTGAAGAAATATCTTCCTTCTCATCTGCCTGCTTTTCCTGGCATGATGCTCCTCTGAAACACACACACGCACACACACACGCACGCACATACTGGCGGGCTGCAGTGAGGTCTGACAGGTGTGCTCACTGGGCCACTGCTTTTGCCTTTGCCTATGAAGGCTTGCACACACTCTCGGAAACACACATGGGCAGACAGGCAGGTGTGAACGGACAGGTGTGTGAGGAGAGGACAGCTGTGAGGAAAGGTGTGAGTGGGCAGGTGTTCCATTAAAGAGACAGAGAGAGAAAGACAGAGAGGAAGAGACAACAAGCGAGGTGGCGCACATAATTGCAAACGTAATCAAAATATATGGAAAATGAAGAAATATTACAAACAAAACAATAGTAGAGAAAAAACACATTCAGATCATACAGAAACACTCAGAGATCCAAACACAGAATATGAAGCCACAATCAGACGCACAGATGGTCAGTCGCAGACATGCACTGACAGATAAAAAGGCATGGATCGTGACTGGAGAGACGGACAGATATAGACATAGGCAAATAGAAAACATGGATTGACACTGGAGAAAGCAGGAGTTTTGAGGCCATAGCAGCAATTAGTGTGTGTGTTTGACCGGTGCAGCAGCAATGGCCAGCATTGATCCATGAAGGTTGTGTCAGGGGGAGATAAGACTTGCCTTTCCCCAGAGAACAGCCATGGGCACAGGGGGAAAAGGAAGAGGAGGAGGAGGCGGAGGAAGAGGAAGACTTTGGTCAACTGAATGGATGAAGAGTGGGCAGGGAGTGAAGGAAGCAGCTGATCTTGACCCTCTCACAAGCTTCAAAACAAGCTTTATTCCCTTAGTTTCTTTCGCTTTGTTCCTCCTTAGTTTTGCTTTTAATTGCCACTTCATTTACAATATAAACAATCAAAAAATCTTGACCAGAACAGGCCAGTATGTATTTTCATTCTATCTTTGGGGTCTTTTTCTGCACAGCAACAGACCGCTTTACTCTCTCGCTAACTGTGTTGTGTAAAATCTTTAATTAACAGTCCTCCTCCCTCTGTTCTTCTTTGTCTCAAACTTCCCCAGGTTTCTCTACACTCTCTTTGGCAGACCAAATGAGTCTACTGCAGAGTGCATGGATGGAGATCTTGATCCTTCGCGTTGTGTACCGCTCATTGTCCTTTGAAGACAAGGTTAGGGTCTTTGGCTTTGTTTTTTTTTTTTGGTTGTTGTTTTCAAGTTCTCATGAAATATGTAGATAGCCATGTTAATTTGTAACCTGACTATGTTTCCTTCAGTTGGTGTATGCTGAGGACTACATAATGGACGAAGACCAGTCGAAGCTAGCTGGACTTCTGGACCTGAACAATGCCATTCTTCAGCTGGTGAAAAAATACAGGACTATGAAACTAGAGAAGGAGGAATTTGTCACCCTCAAGGCCATTGCTTTGGCTAACTCAGGTTTGAAATGCGTCACTCTTCACTCTAATTTCTGCGTCTGTTTCTGTGTTTGAGTTTGTAAGCACACAACTGGTGGAGAAAGAGTTAATCCTAGGAATCTCCAGTCTCGTGGGACTCATTTAAACTGAACCATCAAAGGACTCATTTCAATACTCCACATCCTAACATACACACGCACAACTGCGCATATGACGCATGCTTAAACACACGCAGACTTCTTTTCCTGCAGTTGTCAAACCTCCCTCTCTCACTGTAGAAGCCACACACAGCTGTCTTGACATACAGTTATGTTACGAATGCACACACACAAGGGCACCGTACAAACATACACACACACGTCTTCAACCTGAAGCCCACCTCCCACCCCCAAACAAAGTGGCGATCCCTTTTACAATTAGCATAGTCGTCTCTTCAGATGCCTGTTAAATAAGGTGAAATCATTAGAACCCAAAGTTTGTCGATAAAGCCCCCTCTCTGATGTGTCCAGCTGCATCGACAGCTGACTGACACACGCTCTCTATCACAGACGCACACGCGCACACACACACACACACACACACTTTATTCCTCCCGTGACCCGTCTTTTGAACTTTGTCTTGGAAGCCAGCCAGCTCTTCAGTACTCTTTAATTACAAGGGGGGAGCTGTCAATACAATGTGTTTAAATGGGAGAATGCAATGGTAGAGCTTTTGAATAGGGAGGGAGGGGCCTTTTGTTCTGATTCTGCATCCATCACAACACACACCTCAACACATTTACGCTCTTTTCTCAAACATACCGACTTCATCTCTCTGACACGTCTATAAACACGCCATCAAACATATAAGAGCAGTGCTTACTTTCGTTTGATATTTCATGCCACATAAAAGCGCACATGCCGTACATATTGTCATGCACATACAAAAAATACTGACATGCTCTTGTCCTGTGGACCACATGTGACAGTCAGCCTCTTGGCTCTGGCTGTTTGGGTTTGCGTGTCTGTGTGTGTGTATGTGTGGGTGTTTGTGCTTGTCTGTCCATCTGTAAATGTTGCTGACTGAAAGTTGAGAAAGTCGTCTGGATCTGCTATGATGAATTGTTTGGCAACAGGTGTTCCATAGGCCTTGTTGCCACTTAGACGTCCACTGGCCTGGATGGGTTGGCAGGTCTGACACAGAGAGAGAGAGAGAGTGGTCTAAAATTTGGTGCATCAGATTTCAAAATATGAATGCAATGTCCAAAGTCACAAGCAAAGTGAAAGGTAACGCAGATGTATTAGGTACATATGTAGAATCTACTGCAATTCAAAACAGTATTGTGGAGCTTACAGTGTTCCATTATTGTTCAGGGTGTTGAAACAACTATGCCTACCAGCAATTACTTTCTTTATCGATCTGCCAGCTATTTTCTTGTTTGTTTGGTTAATCTGTCAGCCACAAAGAAACACAAATAATAAGAAATTCCAATGGGATGTCATCACATTTTGTTGTTTTGTCTGATAAACCACCAGAAACCAAAGATATTAATCTTATAAAAAAAACAGAGGAAAGCAGCAAATGCTCACGTTTGAGAAGCTGGAACTGGACCAATTTCATAGTTGTCTTTAAATTTTCTGTGTGAATAAAGTAACCTATAAATCAAATAATTGTTTCAGTTCTAGAGGCAACTCTCTGGTCATATCTAACGTAATGGTCATGCTGTATTGATCTGCATTATAGTGAATGGTGTTTCCAAAGTTTTGTCTCCCCATATTTACATTAGAGGGACAGCTAGGCCTAAAATCTGGTCCCTGATTTTCTGTCACGCTTATCTTTTTTTTTTTTGTTCATTGATACTGAGTAACATATCAGGAATGTCACAGAGTACAAGGATACTTACAACTACAATAAATATTATTATTACTGTCAAACTGAAGACAGGTTAATTACTAGAAAGGTAGAAGACTGATTGACCAAATGTCAGACTAGAATTTATGTTTTTATTTTTTTATAAAGCAGTTTGGCAGCTTAAAAAGTATCCAGATAAATCCTGTGTTGAGAAAGCTAACATTCAAAGTAATCATTCTTTTAACTGATTGAAATCAAAACAGCTGACGCCCCAATAAGAACTTTGCATCATTGCCCAGACTCACTAACTGCTCTTCAAGACAACAGAATGCTAGCATTAGCATTTTGAAGGGCACTGACACTAATTAATTCACAGGATGCTAATCGTCTGCATTAATGAAGCCAAGCCTTAAGAAATGTTAGCAAACGTGCCCCACATGTAAAGACAGCTAAACTAGCCATGGGAAACAGGAGGCACGTGTGTGTGTGTGTGTGTGTGTGTGCATTGTGAGTTCCATGTTAACGTGTGTTTGAACAGCCTTTTGTGCTCGTGCTCATTAACGTCTGTTGTTTTACTTGAGAGTGTACTGCAGGTCACAGCACAGGCAGCAGCCATGTGTACCAGCTTAAATACTGATCATCCAAAATTCATCAAAAACAATGCGAAGCTCATTAAGCTTGTTCTCGTTATAGTCTGTACTTCAGGTAATCATTTATTAGAAATGCGAGAATAAAGAGGAGAAGGGGATTGTCTCATAGTTTGTACATTAAGCATGTGTTTGTTATTTTTTCATCACTGAACAGAATGTATTGTACAAAGTTTATATCGTGTTTTCATCAAACAAGAGACGCTTCGTAAAGGGGAATATTTGGCGGAAAGAAATAAAAGAATACATAAAGAAAAGTAAAAGTAAAACAATGAGTAATGTATGTGGATCACCCGCTTTCATTAAAATTGAGAAAAAGCAGAAATTTCACAAACAGACAGAAGCTGAGTTTTCTATTGATCGCTATAGAATCCAACCCTGTGACTGGTCTGCTCCTGCATACTGATACATGCATTACACTCTATAGATCCAACAGGGTGATTGTATTTGTGAATGTCTGCACAACTATGTTGATGTGATGGTGTCCATGTTATGTTTTGAGTTTTCATATATTTAATATACGTCAGCTTGTGTGGTCATAATTTGGATATGACGTGGGTTTGATGTGTGTGTGTGTGTGTGTGTATACTAAACATGAAATGCTGTAGTTTTTTTTATGTGTATGCATGTACTCATAGGTCTAGTTTAGTTAGTGTATGTGTGTGCGTGTAAGTGTGCGTGTGTGTTGGGGTGTGGTGGCCTATCAATAGTTGTCTTGTGATTATTATTTAACATGCATGTAATCATTGATCGGAGACATTGATCGGGGGTTGGGAGCTAAAGGCCAGCTCACATTAAGAATTTGCCTCCCTAAGGGGCAATATGGAGCATTATCATTTAGGGACATTCTCCACGCTTACTGCCACATGTGCCGAAACACACCTAGCATGCCAGCTCAAAGAGAGATTAGACTTCTGTGCAGGCAACACACACACACACACAGACTCTCAGGTGTGTGCTGCATCACTCCATCATTCTACCAGTTCATCTCTTTTTTCTCCACCCACCCGTCTCTTTGTCTGTCCATTCATCACACCCACAGACCCACACTTAGGAGGGAGCAGCCCCTGCATTTAAAGCCCCACTCCTAGATTTAGTTTCAGTTAGAAACTGAAGGTTTGAAATCTACATTGCAAATTCATAATTGTACTTTTTAATATTTAGAATATAATGTAAAATTCCCTGGTTTTCACTGGTTTCTATTCAAATGCAAATACTGATAAGTATAGATAGTAACACTTTTTAATATATGCAATATATGTCAAAGTCACATTTAACCACACCATAAAGAACTTCCAGTCATGGGTTGTGGTCTGCAGTAGTATCAGTGTGTTGAGCATGTTTGAATTTTGGATTGAATCTTATCAGCTCTCCTCTTGTGTTATTGCTCTCACTGAGCAATAACACAACAGGCAGAGGGTGCACAGGGACTGACAGAGACACATGCTGTCATGAACATTATCTGAGAGAGGTGTGGGAGCTTTCTACACTGCAAAACCTGCCTGCCTTTATGGATGCAGAGTGTATGCACTTCAGCCAGTCTGACTTCTGTGCACATTAGGAGGAAGAATTTTTAAATTCTTGCAAATGCATAGTCCAGTTCCATCATGTTCTAATGAGTAATAAATCAAACCATAACTCACCATTTTCCACTTTTATCCACTTTTAATGATATGTTGCAAATAAAATATATATGAGGCAAACAAATAATATACTTTTCATGTCCTGATTTAGTCGTAAATGCTAGAAGTGCCTGTTCAAATGTGGGGGGTTTGTCACAACTGAATTTCAGTCATCTGTTTTTCTTTGTGCAGACTCCATGCACATTGAAGATGTGGATGCAGTGCAGAAGCTTCAGGATGTGCTTCATGAGGCCCTGCAGGACTACGAGGCTTCCCAGCACCAGGAGGATCCCCGTCGGGCAGGCAAGCTGCTCATGACCCTCCCCCTGCTTCGCCAGACCTCCACCAAGGCTGTGCAACACTTCTACAGCATCAAGCAGGACGGCAAAGTCCCAATGCACAAACTCTTCCTGGAGCTGCTGGAAGCCAAGGTCTGAGGACGGGAAAACAGATGGAGGGACAGCTAGACACCAGTCTGAACCAACTGAGCTTCAGCTCAAACTCTCACTTTGAATGACCTGTTGCTCTTTTACACGCACACACTCTGACACACACACACACACACACACACACATTCACACACAGAAATATGTCCCAGAAGTATGTCTGCTGACACGTCCCCCCCATGAATAAACAAATAACCTAAACTTCTTTCCTGATCCTCTAAACCCTCATCATCTTTAACAAAAGGGCGCTCATTTGACCTTTTGTGCTGGGGAAGATGCTGACAGACTGACAAGACCCCCCCTTTACCGAGGGAAGATGATACTTCCTTTTAAAACTATTAACAATCACTTACCAGTTACCACCGTGGCTCCGTACATTGAAGATGGCAAAACTCTTATGCATTTAATAACGATTAAGATGTTATTAATGACAAACGATTAAACAAGGACTCATTTAAAAGAAACTGAAAACTCATTTTAGTCCTGAGAGAGAGAAAGAAACTGTAAGACTGCACTTGTGTCTCCTTTTCCCTCCCTATTTACCCCAACAGAGTTTTTTAATTGTTCAAGAAGAAGACGAGTGGGGGAAAAAAAGAACACTACAGAAGTATTAATGACGTGTTTTGTCAATGAAATTTGGATGGATGGACAGAGAGAAAAGAAGAGGAGATCTGCCCTGCCAAAGAATGGAGCTCATCCATTCAGAGGATGCCAGCAAACTTTACTGTCATAACCCAAAACTATTTCTGCTTTGATCTACCAGTGGCTTTCAGTGCTGTGCCTCCAGAGTACTGCTGGCTTTCTGCTCCACCAATTAGCTTAAATATGAAAACGAGCAGGGCTCAGAGGACCAGGACTGGAAACCACTGCTGTGAACACTTTCTGGTTCTCCCTAAATTCAGCTTCTGGTTTCCCATGACTCCCCTACTTCAACACAACTTTGCTATTTGTTGTATTCGCTGAGGACCAGTGACACTGGCCTCCCAAACCTGTCAGTATTAACATACATATTAGTGGTTGCACACGTGACATGGCTGAAAGTGCTTTCAAATAGTCCAAGCACTCAAGGTGCTATTGGTTGACAGAGTTTATCAGTAAAAAAAAAAACAGTACTAATAATAATAACTTAACTTAAGAATGGATTCCTGCTTGACCAGCCGGTAGATGTCAGTCCACACTGCCTGTTGATGCTGTTTTCTCTGTCAAACACTCCTCTTGTGCTCAGACGTCTGTTTGAAGCATTTTCAGCTGCTTAGTGGCCCAGGTCTGAAGCTCTCCATACACAAATCAGTAGAGATTTCAGTCCGTCAGTGTGCCATTAAGAACAGTCCAGCCCGTGCTCGTTACCCAAACTCCAAAAAACTGCAAAGTGTCATGTCAGTACTACCCTCCTTTGCTCTGTTGCATTCACAACCAGCTTGTCACTCGTGTCAGTACAGAGATATTTTTGTGATTCATTCAGGGAGTGATGAGGGAGTTTCAGACACTCAGCGCAATACAAACCAGAGGGAAAGGTGTGCTGACAAAACTGACCGAAGAACAACTATTGTTGCTTTCCAACTCCTTATTTGTTTTCTTAATTTCTATCTTGAAAATAATCTTAGTGATGATACCAGTATTAGGATTGTAAATAACTGTCATCCTGTATATGACGTATAACATGGCTTTTTTGTTATTAATATTGTCTTCTTAAAACTGAATCAATCAATAACATCTTTCCTTTTTTCTATCAGCTTTGCCACTTTCAGCAATTATCATATATATATAAATATAACAAGTAATAATGTATTAACAAATCAGCGTTTATCTTAGAAAACTCTGAGCAATAGTGGTTTTTAAAGGAGGGGTTTGGGCATATGGACTAAGTCTGCAATATTAACATAACGTGCCAGTCTAAAATTTGGGAGAGTGGAAGGGGATTTGAGGAGAGTTTGTAGCTTCTCTTTCTGTGTAACTTGCCATAAGCTATTAGATAACAGTCAGTATTCCCTTTGTTAGTGACAGTAAGGCGGGAACAAATACGGACCATGAGATGTTAATGCTGCCGTAACGTAAAAAGTTGAAGAAGTAACACAAGCAGCCGAATGAGCCTGAGTCTGTAATTACCACACACTTCTGATGTTTGCACCTTTCTGTGACCACTGTTTTTATGCTGTCACTTTTAATCTGATTCAGACAGGTCAGTTAAGTTTAAAGTCAGCTCTTGACAGTTTTTGTCCTTGAACTGTGTGTATGTATGACTTTTATTCATACATTTTTTTTTTAGCTAGTTATCACTGTACTTTGTGTTGTACTTAAAATCTACAACATAACCTGTATTTAAAATAGACACACAGAGGTCTCATCAGTTAGCATTTTTGACTGTGTGAATTGTATTACCTTAATTATCTAAGCCTGCAAGCACACAGACTTTAGGTGGTCATTTCTATAATGGTGATCCAATCATTTCTTTTTTAAAATGCCAAGAAATGGAGAGCTGAGCTGACAGGAAGCTGTCTGACATCTTACAGAACAGTGGAGAAACACTGAAAGGCTGCACACTGTACGTTTGACTGATCACAGCTTTAACAGGTGGAGACAGTCAGGAAGTTTTTTGTTGTTGTTTTTTTGTCATTGTTTATGTAGTTTCTGAAGCCGAATAAGAATGCCAAAACGTGTAATCTAGATGACAGTGTAATCTAATATAAAATGGCAACTTTTCACAGCACAGAGTGCTGCAGTTTAAGTGTAGTTGATCTCTGACATCACACTCTCTGTATCAAACATCAGTATTATTATTAAGGGGTATTTTCTCAGCCTTCTTAAACATTGTATATTGTAAATTATACAGATTATAATTCTAACATAAGACATTTTATTGGAAACAAAAGTGAGAAAAAAAGGAAAAAAATGTAGTTCAGCCTTGATGTGTGTTTCATGTTTGCTGTTTTTTCTATCAAGAAAAAACCCTGTCTCTTTAATTTTACGTTTTCGTTTGAACGTCCTCTTTCTGTTTGATCCTCTCCTCCTCTGTTAAGTCCTTTAAAGCGTTGCTGTGTACTTTTTCTTGTGGTGATTCCCGTTCTTGTGGCGTGTGCTTCTTCTTGAGACAACACAGAGTAGAGTAGAGGCCATGTTGTCTGTCTGTCGGATCAGTCCGCTGGGGGTCTGGGTACCGGATTCTCTCCCAATGAACCGAACTGGATTTAAGGCTCTTCCTCTAGAAACTTAACTAGACCACCAGAATCAAATTACAGTATTCATCTTTACCTAACTATACATAAATAATTAAATATTTAGTATCTAAATGAAGAAACACCATACAAGTATTTAAAAAGGGATCATTTGTGTAACTTTCCTGTAGAATAAACAATATACTGTATATCTTTAGGTTTAAATAACGATCAAATGAAAAGGACATTTGAGTAACTCAGAACTGTAGGTGACTCTTTTTTGATAAACTAGCTGTACATAACTGCCTTCCATACAGCTCGAATCAGTCATTATCTTTACTGTTTCAGCAATCAAAAATAGAAGATATGAAGATGAAAAACCTTTAAACCCCCCCAAATCGTGTCCTTTTTTCAGCTCATTTCCAGCAAAGTCCCTTGCTTTAAAACAGACAGTAAAAAGTGATTAGATAGGTGAAGGTTATGGCGAAAGATTTTTGTGGCTTGATTGGAAAATGTTGAAAAAGCTTGACATGTTAATTTGCACTTGTGTGTTCATCACCATGCACTCATTTCATTGTATTTCTGCTTTGGCCTCAGTTATGATTGTACTCACTGTACCTCTTTAGACACATTTAGAGATTTATAGATTCTGCGCTACCAATAGCTTAAATTCAAAGATTGTAGGACTCATCAACATATAATGTTATGGAGAAGAACTATACCTACCAGTTATTTCACAGATGCATAAGAGATATTTGTAAGTGAAGTCCCCGATGACAGAATTTTGATGGTAACTTCAAAACACAGTCTCATTGTCACAACAATACTAAATACTGTACATTAATCAACAAACAACTATGGAAGAAAGGTGCTCTTTTTTAAATATTGTTTCTGTTCTTTTGTTGTTTGTTTTTATTTATTCGTCACTTGTCCAACCAATCCTGTGTGCTTCTGAACAATTTGACATGAAGAAAGATGCCACACATCTCCCTGAGCTGATTTAGACTGAGCTGGATCTGGTTTGGGTTTTAAAATGAATCAAGTTAAATTTCTGCTAGTGGCAAATGCTTGGTTTGTGGAGTGTTTCCACATTTGCCTAAATATCAAATTATCAGTTTAAGTCAAGTAATCAATTGAAAATGATGGTCATGTTCAGTTGGGGGTCACTGGGATAAAAGCTGTTATTTCAGATGACTAAAAAAAGAACAAACCTACCAGCTGAAATCAGGAGGGACACTGTGTTATTCTTTCAGAGGTTTTGATAAAGCCTGCACCTCAAAGCCAGTATTTGATTAGGATGTACAAGACAAAAAGTGATTTTCCTTGAACAATTTTTATTTGTATTTAAGAAGCAATATGTTCATGACTGTACATTGACAAGACAAGAGTTGCACTTGTTTGTGTTGGCTTACTTATCCCAATGCTGCTGTAGCTATTAAGATTATCTCGCAGTTAGTGTTAAAACCATTTAAATGACAACAAACCAAACTGGTATTTTCTATGAGAAGCATTGAAAGAAGGACTGTCTAGGTTATTGTAGAGCCACTGATAGAAAGAGTTTGACCTGGTTGCACTTTGGACGCCATGTTATTGCCCACATCTGGAGCTTAGATCCAGTAGCTGCAAATACTCTATCTAAAAAATAGTTTAGCACAGAAAAAAGAAGGTAATTTAGGCATAGTGACAAAGCAGGATCATCCATCTACCATGGCTGCCCCTGAAATCTGCTAAGGCCAAACTGTGTCTATCCACAGCTCTACAGTGTTTAGTCATTAAGTTGTATTTAATCCCCAAATGTAACTTCCACCTTTACTGCAGCTAACCCTGCACTCTGAATTTGCAAATGTGAAGAAAATATTTAAGGGAGAGAGAAAGATGACACATCTGGATATGAAGGATATTTAAAGATAAAAGGACCCTCGTGTGATGGAGAAGACTTGTGTACGAGAAGACCCTGTAGTGTTATTAAAAACATGTCTGTAGATTTTAGATGTGCTTCACATCAGTAAATTAAAAAAAAAAAAAAAAAAAAAGAAACAATAACCTGTATATTTTTGTGACGTGTATCATACAAGTGTGCTCCAACAATAATGTCCATTTGTGTAAATGTATTTATTTCACATTGTATATATTGTTCAATGCAAAAAGAGAGACCTATGATTCTGTAACTTAAACTACTATGGGTTGAAACATTACATGTGTTACTCCAGACTATGCCTTTCAGGATTATTACAGTAGAGCAATATCAATTAAAACCAGGCTTCCAGTTTTGACATCTGTCTTTTGTCTAAGTTTTTTTTTTTTTTTTTTAAACAAATTTCCCAATATGAATGTGGGTTTCTTTTCAAGTGGTACCAAACAACAAACACGTCTTTATAAGACAGTTCACATACATAGCATGCATGCTAGTTGTCAGTAGTCTCTACTTTGCAAGATTATAGTTGCATTGTGTTCAGACAAACAGTTCAGGAAAAAAACAACACAGGCTTGTCTGATCCTGAAAAAGCTGAACCTGGATCTACCTTTTCTGCAACATAACGAAGCACCTTCCAGCAAGGCATTGCATTGTCCAGACAAATAAATGCAAGCATGCAGACTGCTTTGTAACTTCAATGTCTGTTTCTACTCATTACCTGACAATCATTGTCAGCCAACTGCAGCCATGCCATGATAACTCTGCAAAGCTTTAACATCTTGTTTCACCTGGTGGCTGTTGAGCCTTTCAATACAAGGATGCTTTCTGTCTGTACACTCACTGTACAATGTCGGCCTCAAAACTGAGTGTGAATTCACTTTATCCAAACAACCGAAGGACAAAAACATCAAGCATGATTGATAGCAGTTGGAACAGTCCATACAAGGTCAGCAGCACAGGAGGGAAATTAAACAGGGGGAATGCAGCCATCCCACAGCAGGAAGCAACAAAACCTAGCAGTGACCTGAGTGACCCTACCAGTGTCCAGATAAATCTAGCTATTCCATCCCAACACCACAACTTCACTGACCACACTGTGAAACCATTATATAAACCACTAAATAACCACTCATTGTTGTAAAAGTGCTCAGGTGCTTTATAATGCATTTAGTGGCTTTCTTAAGGGTGCTAGAACTGTGCTAATGTTAATGCTAATTTATCTGTCAGCTAGAGCATTCAAACATGCACTTAAAGGTTAACTTTGGGCTAAGGTCATGTTGTTACTGTTCTGTGTTTCAAATGCTGTATTTACATGAGACATGAAATGAAAGTGAACAATGAAGACTGGAGGAGGAGGAGGTGGAGGAGGGAAAAGGAAGTGGTAACAGCTTGCTCCAGTGGGTGGCTAACTACTGCCCACTCTGAATGGCCAGATCTTCTGCTCTTGCCAAGGGCACAAAACACACTCTCTCTCACACACACAAACACACACACACACACACACACACACACACACAGAGTCTTGTTTCCATCACTTTTGTGACCACCTGACCAGCATCTAACCATAACAATAAACATTTCTTGCCTAACCCTTACCTTAACCTTAAAGCAAGTCCTCATCCTAATATTTAATGATTTACATTGTGGGGACTTGCGTTCTGTCCATACAAGTAAGTCACAGTCACAGTCCTCATAATGACTGTGTTTTACTGGTGTCATTATGTCTCCACAGCACTGTAAAAGGCAGTATGTCCACACACTGACATTAGACATTGTCCTTTCTTTCTCTGATTCTTTAACTGTTATGTTTGAAACAATTTTCCTCTGCCCTTCTGTACCATTTTGCTTCATCTTTTGTTTGTTTGTTTTGTTTTCTGTCTGTCCCACAGACCATCACACCTCTTTTTTTCTTTTTCTCTTTCTTTGTCAACCTCAGATACTTCCTTATTTCTCTCCCTCTCACTTTCTCTCTCTCTCTCTCTCCTAATAGCCAGCAGTGGTAAATGGGATGCAGAGGCCAGATATTTAATGTAGCAGAGAGCTGTGAAGCGTTTTAAGAAGCCTTTTTCTAACAGGGAGAGCCCTGACCCGCAGGCAAATATTTTTCAACCAGATGACATAAGAAGATATTAGCTGAAAGAGAGTAAGATTTTCATTTCCTCTCTCTCTCTTCTTACAATTTTTCTCAGTCTTTTCTGTTTGGGTTGCTGCCTAGCCACCCAACCCTCTGCACATACGTTTTATTTTACTTGCTTGCTTTTTGGAGTTCATTTATTTTATTTTATCTTTGATTCATTATTATGATACGATAAAAGCTACTTGAGCATTTCAGCTGCTGAGGGGCTCTTATCGTTAACCTTGTGGAACGCATGTAAGAGTGGGCTCCACACGCTGCATCGCTAATGGCCAACTTAACTCCCCTCTTCTCCTCCTCCACCTTCTGGCTTCATCTACATCTCTCCTTCTATCTCTGTCTGTCTCTTCCCAAGCATCGTCCATGCCTTTATCTTGCTTCCTTGCTATATGCTCTTTTCTCTCGTAATCTCCCCCTATTATATTTACTACTCTTTCAACTCATGAATTCAGTATTCCACATTGGTTTTATTTCTTTTCCTGTACAAGAATCTAAAATTCAGCACAGGTCTATTCTGAGTAATCAATGACACAAGCAATAAAAGGAGGATATAGCCATGATCTGTCAC
Source organism: Scatophagus argus (assembly GCF_020382885.2). NCBI lineage: Eukaryota > Metazoa > Chordata > Actinopteri > Scatophagidae > Scatophagus > Scatophagus argus. Next base: position 12,151,885 of record NC_058493.1, read on the forward strand.
TGTTGATAATTGTGATGAGCTGGGGTTTTCAGTGGTTTAAAACTCAGTCATGTGATAAAGCATTTTCATTCATTATTTTGGGGGTCCCACAGGGATCATTTTTCAGCCCCATTTCATTCTCCATTTACATGCACAACGTTTCAGCGTTATACCAGTGATACACAGTTATAGCTTCACATAACTCCTAATGGCACCATTAGTCTGGACAGTCATAGAAGCTGCCTCACCGATATGAAGTGGGGAATTTAAATTCAAAATAAACCATCTTTTCTATTCAAATAACTAAATTGGGATACACCCCCAAAAGAAATTAACAAGAGAGGTGTACAATTTTATGGACATTTGAGTTTTGATGAACAAGTAGTTGAAAAACAACAACCTGTGAACACAAGGAATCTTTTGTTTTTGTAACTTAACATAAAGTTACCTCAAAGAATTTATAATCTATACAACATACAACACCCTCTATCCTCAGATCCTCAATTTAGATAATAAAAACTCTCCCAAAAAAACTTTTCATGGGGAAGAGCTCTGGAGCAACAGAGGAGGGATGGGCATGTATGCAATAGATGATGTGTGTAAATTATATACAAACTCAACTTTACTGGTGACATGAAGGGAGGACCGAAGTGACAAACATCAGGAGAGAAAAGGAAATAAACACACAGAAAGGGAGACAGAAAGAGACAAGAGCAGAGAGAAAGAGAGAGAGAGACTTTGGCCTTGAAATTAAAGGCCTGAACAGAGTCAGAGTCGAACTGTCAAAGTGCCAGAGCCTGTCAATACTCTCCCCATATTTTTCTGTTTTGGTTTGTCCTGTTCATCTGTCCTGTCTCTGTTGTGTTTGTCTGGGGCTGGGTGTGGTTATCTAATTAGCTTCCCCGCCTTCTCATCTCATCTCATCTGCACACGTGGAGCTCATCAGCCTCATCAGCCGTGCCTCATCTCAGCAGTGTAAGAAGCTACCTCATTCTGTCTATCTCAACCAGATTGTTCAGTCATGTTTGTGGTGTTTACTCTTCAGGTTCCAGTTTACCCTTTCCAGCTTCATTTTTGCCAGTACTTTTGTAACTGCCACTGATTTCCACTGATCATTGGTGTCCATCATCATATCTCAGGATTGATCACATAGCTTTACCTGCCACTCCAATGTTTCTGGGACTCCCTGTTAATTTCTAGTTCAGTCTGTACTGATATTATTTACTGGCTTTTCAGTTTGTAATATTCAGTTAGTTTTTTTATTGAATTTTTGAACTTGTGTGTGTTTAGCATTGTGAGTCCTGTTTTCTGCCCAAAGTTCTAAACCTAACAAAGTCCCCACAGCTGCTGACTGACTTTTAACTCTGGCAACAGTCAGAAGTCCTGTATCCTGAGGATGGAATATAATGTATAATAAAATCAGGTGAACAGGTATGAAGAGGCAAGCTTGACCCCAATTTTATTAATGATCACAAAGTCTGAACAGAATACACAGCCGTTTACATCACATGGATAGTGCTAGTTTGTACTATAACACAAAAATGGAGGAGTTGGCTTTTAAAACTGATAATCACTCTGATTTACATGTTCACTTCCTATAATTCACTGGTTGCACAGTAAACATTTCCACATGTCATAGCAGGAAACTCACATGCGCATCAATAGAGACTGTATTCAGTCCTGCTATTGTGCGTGCTGGTTCACTGTCACTATTACTGGGACGCTTAATGGAATTAAGCTGTCTTTACTGTTATTAATCCACCTGCATTGTTCTTGCTGTGACAAATCAAAATGTCTGCTGTGAAACCAGTCCCTTGTATTTAGCTCACAGTTAATGGTTTATTGCAATCTATGATCTCTATATAAAAAAGACTAAAGGCAATGCACTTCCTCTCTAGTCCTGGGGGAAGATGTAATTTTATTTTGAAATCTGTCTTTTTTTAAACGTGGAACATAGAAGTAACACAGTTACATTAAAAGGCTGTTTGATTCAGACTTCACACTGGAGCCTGATTTTATTTCATAGGGGTTTTTATTGAGTTTGAGTGAAGGCCTGGATGTGATTTTCTCCCTCTTATACAGTGCCAAACAGGGTTGGTCTCCAAGGGTGACCATATCTGGTTTAGGCGCTGTGACCTGTGAAGTGCTAATGTGTGGCAGTTTCACACTGAAAGCCTGTTTTGGGGCTATTTAGCCTGCTTGTGTCTCTTTCTCCTACATATATATATATGTAAGAGAGAGGTGTGTTTGTGTGTTTAGTATGTGGTTGTGTGTTAATTTTGGCATGTGTGATTTATAATTTTACAGTCTTGTGGGGCCCATATGTAAGATCTATTTGTATGTGTCTCCGTTTATATGTGCTTTTGGGCGTGTGTGGGTTGGTGTGTGTCTTATCCCCATATCCCCTTGTATCAGTGGTAGGGTTCCCTCGGGTTTCACAGGCCTAGTGACACGGACTCACGGTGGTAATGGCCTTTCACAGCAGCTAGCTCCCCTGACGCACACATGCGCACACACACATACACACACTGACAAACGAACTAGTGCACAGATATGGGCACAGATGAAGAAAAATGCAAAAAAATATATATAGCACCATACTGGCATCTAAGTGGTAAATGTAAAAAGACCAGAAAATATAATTTATAGACAAAGCACAGTAACACAATCGTTGTTTCCAACCCCACCTAATGACTTTCTCTTCCCTACATCTGTCTTCTGCTTTCTTTCTATGAAGGCAGCAAATAATCTCTGAAAAAGAAGAAAGCAGAACGGCAGACAGAGGGATGGAGAGATTATATGCGAGCAGCAGCAAGAGGAAATGTAGTAACTTTCCTTCATGCTGTGTCACTCTTTCATTGCTTTTCTTTGTCTCATCTTTACATTTCTTTCTTCTGTCCTTGTCCCGTGCTCTCCACTGAACCGTTCTCCATCAAATCACATACTTAGCTTACATGCTAACTAGCAGACCACTCTGAATGTAATTTACGGCCTCTCGTTTGTGCAATCCAATGATTTACTTCTTCTATGTTCTCGCTCTCATTCACTCTTTGTCTCTTTCTCATTTATTGTCTGATCTTTATTTTTTTCATCAGTCACTTTTTTCTATCCTATTCACGAGAACTATAAATCAGCGGTGCTCACTTGCCTCACTTCCATCTGTCACCTATTTCCATTCCTCTAACATCCTGTCCTCTTGTGTCATCCCATTCTCCATCCTTTCCTCTCTCTTTTCCCATTCTGTTCCCCCATCTTTCTATCTCACAGAGTATAAAGTGGCTTAGGTGGCCATGATTTTGAGCTGCATGTGCAAGCTATAAGAGGGTCAGCTGTCTATTTGCACTTTTAACGTCTTAACTCTATACGATGGGCCATTTATTCTCACTCTCCCCTCTCTCTTTCCCTCGATCCCCCCTTCTCCCCCTTCCCTTCCTCTTTCTGTGTCTATTACTCTCTATCTCTCTCTTAGGACAGTAAAGGTTTTAACTCTCCATTCTATGGGCCATTCATTAAGTTAGTGTACTTTAATAAATAGTCTGATGTGTCACTGGCCAGTGAATTAGTGGCACTTAAAATCACCCACTAGTGGCCAATAGATAGCTGGAAGGTTTGATATGCAGCAGACACTTTTCCTCAGAAAAGCAATTAGAGCTTACCAGGGCCGCTATGTACGTTAATAACACACGTCAGTATTTAAAGCATAAAAAAAATTCACTAACTCATCTCTGTTTACAGTGTGTCAAAACACAAACATAAGTGATGAAAATTAAGTTCTGGGGAAAAACATATACAGTCGTTACCTCATTTTAAATCCTTAATTCTGAATACATTTTTATTTAAACACATCTATTACAATAATAATAAAATATAGTCACACAATATTGCACCTGCAACACATTCAGTGTATATATCCAGTGTGTGTATATATATATATACACACACACAATCCTACTGCACAACAGATTATACAGACTAAATAAAAGTATTATTTTAATGTTTTATTTCTTTATCAATTTTATTTTTTCTTATTTAGAGGTTTAAGGAAACACATGAACAAACTTTAAGGTATGCTGATTTTCTTTAAATGTCATGTCATTCCCAAAGTAAACATCATCAAAGCATAAAATCTTATGAAAGAGATTTTGTTTAGTGAGGACTGTCACACAGAAGCTGAAGAAAAAAAACAACTTTAATTTTGGAGTGACAACATGACTTAAAAGGACATATTTTATTAATTCACTTGTAAGTGAATTCAGAATTCCTGAAGGTGAACACAGGAGCTTAGTTTATTTTCATATTTGACTTGCAATCTCTGTTTCTTTCTCTCGGGTCAGAAATCAAGCAATGCAACAAAAAGTTTCACAAACACACAAACTTTAAATGCTACAGCCATTTTTCTGCCTGCACAGCAAGTGATGTGAAATTCATTCTGTGACTCATTGTTAAGAAAACAAATAAATTCTGTGCATTTAGTAGGTTGATTCCTGTCGGTGCACCTGAGTGATAATAGTTGCTGAAATGCTCCAAGCTAATAATATAGCCTTGACAGGGGAAAGGTGATTGGCATAGACAGAGCGTGTGTGAGTGAGTGTCTGTGTGAGACTGGATGATTATGTGTATGTGCATTGTCAAGAGAGGCAGGAGGTTAATTCAATCCTATAGAAACGCAGCATGGAGGGGATTGGACAGCACTGCCCTGAGGGTGTCACTGGCCTCAACCCCAATAGGGGGCAGAAAACATGTGCGCACGCACGCACACACACACACACACACACACACACACACAATATGGACCCTGTGACTTGAGGGCATAAAATCTGAAAAGCCTGGGAAAAGCCAAATTGTTTTTATATCTAGTTTGTGGTGCATTTCATTTAGTGTCAAGAAGGATAAATGATGAACATGGATTAAAATTTATATACTGTATACTGTATATATCTATTTATAGGAAACGCTGCATAAAACAAGGACGAGAAAGAAGAGGACATTTAGAGAAGTGGGATGATGGAGGACAGTAAGAGGGACTGAGGGCATGTGGAGGGGAGAAGGGAACAGAGTGAATGGAGGAAAGAATGAGCGGTGCCCATGGAGAGTGGGATGTGTAGGAGAGGTGTATGAGTGGAGGACAAGAGTGACCAAAATAGAGTATAGATGGCAGGATGACGCAAGTGGCAGAGGAAAATGGAAGAGATAGCCTAAATAAACCTTACACCAGGTTTTGTCTTTTCCCCTTTTGTCCACTCTCTTAACGTCTCATGAAAAAACACTATTGACTAGAGGGAAGTTACTCAGCTGGAAATTGTTTGATGCCAGCATCCAGCAGCCATTGTGATGCTGCATCCTAAGGCACTGCCAGGCTAGCTTCAGCTTTCAGCCATGGTGTTGGTCTCTTGATTAGTATCATGGCCCTACGGGGTGTATGGCCTGGGTATTCAGAGCCAAAAATACATACATGTTTTGCACGGCACAGCTTCTATTGCTGCTTTTTTCCCTCCTCATATCCTCCCTTGTCTGACTGGGCAACAACCTATTCTACCTTTCTCACAGGATAGCCAACTAAAGCCATATCTGACTGTGATGGAATCTGCACAGAATGTAACCACAGACCAACAAATTAACCAATGTAACCAATGTGTATCGATAGAATATGTCCAACAAAATTATTTTAAAAAACAAATATTTCTCCTAGAAACGAGTTTGGTTTTGTTGTGCACTCCAGCAAGCACATGTGGGAGCATGTACAATGCTCAGTTCCAAAAATGTTGGGACACTGTGTAAAATGTAGATAAAAGCAGAATACAATGATTTGCGAATCATTTTATACCCACATTCAGTTTAATGTAGCACTGATACCTTCGTTGTTCTTTGTAAATATACACTCATTCTGAATTTGATGCCTGCAACAGACCCCCAAAAATGTTTACCACTTGCTTACCTCACCCTTTCTTTTACCAACACTCAGTGAGTGTTTGGGAACTGAAGATGCCAAATGTTGAAGTTTGTCCTTCAAGTGAAATTCTTTCTCATCCTTTCTTGATTGACTTTAGTTAGTCAGTAGCCTAGGTTCTCCACTGCAGATTTTCAAAAGGAGACAAGTAAGGCCGGTCTGGCCAGCAGGCCAGTCTTGTACCTGCACCAGCACAACATGTGCACAATGTGACATGGCATTCTCTTGCTGAAATGAGCAGGAAGGTCCCTGAAAAACACATCATGTGGATGGCAGCATATGTTACTCCAAAACCTGCATGTACTTCTCTGCATTGACACACCTCACACATACCGACAGTGACATTTCAAGTTTGCATTGGAACCAGTCCTTTTCCTCTTTAGCTCAGAGAACACAATCTGAATTGCGGAGTATTCAGACCTTTTTCCAAGTGTACAGACAATATGTTTTGGTGAGAGCCACTGAATGTAAAATGAGGTTTTGTTTATTACATTTACATTCCACAAAGCACCATTAACCTAGCCTATAAACTCAGGCACATATGTACACATGCTAATATATATGCACACTGACATGTGCGCACACACACTGAAAAAAATAAAAAAAGAAAAATCAATGGCAGCCAAACGGTGAGCTTGCACTCACCAGCATGCTATTATTCAGGAGCTGAAATTGTTCTGTTTTAGGCCTGTGTGTGTGTGTGTGTGTGTGTGTGTGTTCATAACATTTCCATATGGACAGACTATTGTATTTTGCCAAAAAACACACAGCCCGACCATCAATTTATTCCACTTTTCCTAATCAGCAGCGAGGCCAGGGATGTCTCCATACATATTCATGCTGCTCTGGAGACTCAGAGAGATGGTACATTTACAGCCCACATTTACCATATTACCCTTAATGTTATTAGACCAGCAAACACAATTTAGCCAAATATAAGTCATACATAAGTAATTTAGAAAATGAGACAATATTAATTGTGCGATCGTCATCCAGTTTTAATCCCGTTTGTGTGATAGCACTTCAATCTCTGGAATTGAATGTGCCTGGCTGAATAAATTAGTACAATCGATGTATGACTAGATTCTCTGTCATGTGGACACACTCTGTGCAAATCTATGCAAATGTCTTATGAGGAGAGGATAAGAGAAACTCTTCTTGGCTAACAAAGCTCTTGATGAGCCTATCTGACACAGTGTTGTGATGTCATTTTCACCCTCTCAGAGGAAAAGAAAGAAGCAAAAGGAGGAGAATATGATTAGGGATGCCAAAAGAAAAGGTTCTGAAGCCTTTTCTGGGTAAATGGTTCATGTCATGTATATGAATGTTTGCTCGTGCAGAGGCACAGGCTACCTCAGCTGACCGTTTGTCTTGACGTCTTTAAACCACAGAAAACATATTATTTCATTGGACATTGAAAACAGCCAGCTAACTGACAAGTCTTCCATTGTGACTCATGTTTTACTCTTCAAATTGATATGATTATGGCATTTATTTAACAGATACCATTATGTGCTTTAAGCAATTATTTACACGTCACGTTCACAGCTTTCTTCCATTTTCTCCTCCCTCCACTTAGCTTCCCTATCCTCCTTTCACCACCATCCACTTCCTCTTCTCTCTTTTGCTTTCTCTTTTTTCCCCTCTTCTCCACCCCTTTCCTCACTACCTCTATCCTAGCCCCTAGCCACCTCCCCTCTCCTCCTCTCCCCTCCCTTTGCTCCTCTCTGCCTGGTATTGATTAGAAGGCGAACCTCTAATCTCCTTAAGGTCATTAGGAACACTTAATTAAAACCTAGTTAGAATGCCTTTGTTCAACCAAAGCAAATTGCAGCTGTTCAAACGCGATTAGTATGATAACTTAAAAACTTGTCGGCAGGGAAAAATATAAGAGAGGGTCTTTTTTTTGGGTAGAAATGTTTACACAATTTAAATGCAGAGCTCTTAAGCACATAGTGAAAATCTAAACTATTGTATAGTTCTGCTGTGTGTGTATGTGTGTGTGTGCGTGTGCATGTGTTGAAGAGATTGTTTGTATTTTGCTAGTGGATGCTCAGCTTTATAAAATCAGAGGATTTATGCATGTAACTGGCTTACGTTACCAGAGAAAAAATGTAAAAATGTAGTTCAGAACACGTGTGAAATTGGTTGTTTTACTGGCCTGAAGTAAGACAAAGAAAAAGGCAATAAATATCAGTCTGAATGTATAAAAGGATGCATAAGATTTGCTGGTGACATTTTTCTATCATTGTCATATGTGCACATGATTATTATCACACACCCTCACTTTCTTCTTCAGCTAATGTAAACATATACATACACATAGAAGCTTTAAATACTTAGAAACATATGTATTCATTATTAATGTCTACATTTTAGCCATGTGGCCAATCACAGTACCTATACAATACATTATTTGGTCAATCTTGCATACAGGGCTTCATCGCATACACACAGTGTAATTGGTAATTCATGGTTAATTGCTACAAAGGCCCAATTAGCCCTATTATTAAATAGCACACATAGCTGCGCATCCCTGGTGACTGCCATTAAATTGCTGACAGGGAAAGACACCTTGCCAGCTCATTTATGTCTGCAGAAAACAAGGCCTTCTTTTAAAGCATCCTTCATTTCATCTGTTTTACATGGACATACTGAGAGAACCACAGTTTATTCTGCTAAGTGACTCTGAGATATGCACAGAGTCCATCAGTAAATACTGAGATTACTGATTTCAGATCTGCTGTCCCATCCTCCTTCTGAAAATGTAAACTTTGTTGACTTTGTTGGGTAATTGTGTGTCTGTTGTTGCCCTGTTTAAATGTAATTTCTTCTCTCTGTATTTGCCGGGTAAAGAGAGAGAGAGCTCTTGTTCCTCAGCGTCAAGAAAAATGAAACAAAAAGACTTAACAAGGGTGAAAAGAACATGGCAAAGCTAAATAAAATAAAGACATGTAGCCTTTGTGTGCAATCTGGAATTCTGAATATTAGTTCTATTACATTATTATTTTAATAAAACTGGGGTTATTAATACACAACACATTTAATAGCCTCATGTGTGTAAAGCAGCCTTTATTTTTTAGAAAGGCAGTGATGTGGGAGCATTACTGAATTAAAGATGCTATATTCTGTCAGAGGTATTAGATATGAACTGATCCCTGTCAATTCATATCAGAATCAGAATCAGAATTCCTTTATTTATCCCCAAGGGAAAATTCTTTTAATATATATATGAATAATATATCCGTCCTTTTCATGTTTCCATGTTTGTTTTTGCTGTTTTGTTTCTCCTCATAAGTGTCATAATTATACACTTAAATGGTGATGTAGATATTTTAGTAAAATAATGATAATAATAAAAAAATGCATTTGACTGATTGTCCATCTGATGATTTCCTAGCACACGTTCACGGTGGTCTCCTAGCGACGGCAGGAGCGTTCCTCTTGTCTCTGAGAGCCACTTGTCTGAAACACAGACGCATCCCACGTAGGTGGGGGGCAAAGCATTACCACCACCCATGCAGAAGATAATTAGGCTATTTTAATACCTTGCTATCACGGATATTCTTTAGTATTGTGAAATAGATACAAAACGGACATGTTACACTGTTAGTTCTCACGCCTTCCGAACGGGCTCTCAAGTTTCCGTTACTTGGTCTCATCAGTGTAACGTTGCATCATCGTTACTTTGTGTCCAGTATCCTGCCGCTTCGGGCGCTGCTGTCCAGATGGCGTCTCGCAGTAATCTCCTTAGCGCCGCATGCCGCATGTTCTGAATGAGAGAGGTAAGACAGAGAGAGAGAGACAGAGGGAGAGGAATAGAGAGGAGCTTTGTCAAGTTCAGTTGTGCTGCCATTCAATTTTTTTTTCTTGTCGAAGTGTGGGCTAGGACTACGCACAAAACAATTTAAGTCATATTTGTAGAGGACTATTTTTCCTGCTGGAACGGCGGCTGCTGTCGCTGACGGACAGGTGTGTGAAGAAACGCAGGTAGCTTGTTTTGCTCGGCTCATGCCAGAGCAACAAGTTGATTGTGTCTTGGCGCTGCACTTGTGATGGGGATAGAGCTTTGTGCTGGGAGTCAACAACGACAGGTAACCATGAGGATCTAGCAAATATTTTAGCATTTTACAATATATGCATAGATTTACACATTTGTACGGTATGTAGTATCCGTTATTAGATACATAGCGAGGTTTCCCGTTTTCTGACGACAGGCAAGGGGGTCCAAGTAATTCAACACAAGAGATGACTGCACTGCTGGCCTTTTTGTGTGTCAAAATGTGAAATGGAAGCTTTTAAGTATTGTAATGAAGAGAGCTTTGGCCTAAGCCTCAATTTCCAACAAAACTCGTGTGAAAACCCGTTCAGTTGGATAAAAACCTGGAGGCCATGTGCCAGAGGAAAAAGGGCATGTTTAATTCAATGGAAAATGAAGAAAAGGGAAAAGCAATGTTGCAGTATCAGCTGAGCTGCGCCTCCATCAAGCTGTACATGATAGTGTAGGCTTTGGCTAGGGAATAGCCTGCATGGCATTTCACTCTCCCCAGATTTGTCTCATGTTGGATTTTGGTCTGACCACGTCTCTCTTCCCTTCTCTCCTTCTCTCTTTTCCCTCTCTAGATTGTGAAATCCTACCTATCATGTGAAGGCTTTGGTTGTGGTTTGTGTGTGGGTGTGTGTGTGTGAGGGACAGAGACAGTGTAACGGAGAGTTAAGCTTCACAGCCTCACCCCAGGGGCACTGGCCTGTAAAAAATGTCCCTGTAACCCTGGAACCATGAAACCATGACAGTCATGACTTATTCAGGCACTGCTGCAAGGCGTCCGAAAAAAATCCCGGTTCTTGGACACCTCTCCACCTCTGAGAATGTTGCAGAACCCCTGTTCAACACTGAAGAACCTCGGACCATGCTGGACCCCTTGGAAAATCCTTCTCTAGAATCTGGCGGGGTCAAAGGCCAGGGATGGATTGAACAGAGAGCGAATGAGGGAGAGGAAGTGAAAAGGAAGAGACAAACATGGGGGAGCAGAGTGAGCAGTGAGAGCATGAATGGAGGAAGGAGAGAGAGGCAGTGGAACTTCAGGAATAAATGTACCAAACAAGTTAGAAAAGACCTACAAAGTGGGAGGGAATGTATGGGAGGAAGGCACACGACTGGGACAGACCTGTTCGGAGTGCTGTCAGCTGCAGAAACAGAAAGAGAAATCAAGCGAAAAGAGGAAAAGAGAGAGAAAATGAAGAATTGGCCTGTTTTTTCTCAGCCATTTCACCTGAAAAGCATCACTGAAGGAGAAGTGAAAAGAGGGAAAAATATAATGAAAGGGACGAGGGGGCATCATATCTTCCTCTGGTTAATTCTCCTCCTCCTCCTCAGCCTGTGTCCAAAACCTGCTTCGTCTCAGGTAAGAGTGGCTTTCAAGAGCTAAGTCTAATTTCTGATCCAGAAACTGTGGAATAATCACTGTTAACAATCTTGTGTAAATAAATTATTTAATGATTACTAAATAGGCCTTTTGCACAGTGGACTACTTTACTTATCATAATAGGAAAATCACAGCTAATAACATCAACAATATGTCTAAGTGTCCCAATAAGCCGTGACATTATATCTGACCCTGAAACTGAAGCAGCTGATTGAAACAAATGAATTCATGTCCATACAACAGTTTGTCTAAATATACTTGATGTCCTATTTTCCACACAAAGTTATTGATAAATATTTTAGTGAGAGCACCTGCCCTTATATATATTTTAAATGTACTGTTTAAATGCAGAACCCTGTTCTGTAACACATGGGCAGTTTTATTTTGTAGTGCTTTGAATTTAATTCTCCAGAATGTTAAAATGGCATTACAGGTAATATATATATATAATCGAATATGAATGTCTCAGGTTGCTAGAGATTAAAGTAAAAGTGGCAAAAGTCTCAGATTAAATAAAACGATAATTCTCGTTAAACCGTTCTTGTTCTCAGGGGAATTTTCCACGAATGGAGAACATTGCAGCCTTCAAACCTGTGTCCACCTCTCCGGCTCGTTCCACCTGTGGGGTTCCAGAGCGGAGCGCCTACTGTCAGACACCGTCATCCCAGACTGAGCTGACGACATGTTATCAGGCCTTCTGTGTCCAAGAGTGTCCCTATAGGTCCTCCACACCTCCATATGCCCCACTGCTACTGCCTGCACACAGGTACATCAGATTCACAGTAATGTCATTAAGGGGTTTTAGAAGGGTAATGGATATTAAAGACTTTTTATCATTTTGAGAGAAAATATTGACATATTTAAACTGTGTTTTTCAGGGGTACCTGTGTAACTGAAGACCGGAATGACACTCATCCCAGGACTGGGACCAGTTCAGAGGGGGTTTCTGGTGGATCCAGTAGTGTTCTTTTTCGGCCAGTTCAGGATGGATGTCTGGTCTCTCCTCCCTCACAGAAACTGGGAGCACTGGGTTCTCTCACACTGGCATTGTGGATAAAACCAAGCTCCCCTGGAGAGATGTGAGTTTGAGTTTCCATATTCTTATTTCTAAGAAGTGTGAATAGTCAGGTCAGTTGCGTGGTTGGACAAACAACTGCTCTTTTAATGGAAGAAGCAGTTTGCTTTTGTTTATTGAATTGATTACATGCAGTATACTGTGCAGTGTGTGCATGGATGGATGGATGGGTGGATGGACGGATGTTTCCTAGCTATTCTCTCTGAGGAGTATTTTCAATTTTGTGGTATAAGTATGCCACATGTTGAAATAATTGGGAAAAACAGATGATGATGATGATAATGAGGAATAATCAACATTTGTGTGCCATGAATACGAGTCAAATTACTGATGTACAATGATCAGAGTAGTCCAGCATTATTCTGTGCCAGCTCCCTGCTGGAAACACATCACTTCCATGATGTTTAATCAGAAGCCATGTCTGATATGATATCTGATGTGATATTCAAACACTGAAAGCAAAGGGAAAGCCCTGTGATATCGATCTCATAACAAGGAGCAACCAGGTCAGGTCTGGTCAGGTCAGTATCACTCAGGAAATGTTGGCCATCAATTGGTTGTCATGTCCTACTTAGACATGTTTGTGAGAGACAGGGGATGAGAGTGCGCTGATGTGTTTCAGGCAAAGCTGGGACGGTGCAGAGTTACACACACACAGATCAGCTTGCAATCACACTGAAACACAAAGACACACACACACACAGGCACAGGCACACACACACACACACACACACGTACATACACACACAAAAAGAGATCAGTTGGCTTTACTTAGCAACCCTGTCTCCCCCAGCATACAGCAACCCTTAAAGTAGATTGCTTTAACAACATTGACGCTTTGCGCTGAAACCGAAAATAAACTAAACAAATGTGACAGTCTTGGTTTGTATTTGCTGACTGAGTAAACGGCACTGATTTGTTTTTGCTACATTGTTGGACTCATGATGGACACTTTCAAAATAATTCTTTTTCCTTGTCAAAACCTGACAACCTCACTACCCACAATGCTAAGTAACTGCTGACAGTTTGGTCAGAGACTGTGTTATTGTGTTATGCTGTTAGTGGGTAACTGATCAAGTCGATGCTGGCTCAGGTGACATCGTTTAAGGCAGTTTTATCGACATACATACAGCTCCGTCTCAGTCTCTACATGCCAGCTCACACAAAATTCTGAACTTTTTCCAATTCATGGCATGGATTCCCCCCCCCCCCAGAAACAGTGTATGTTAATGGTTTTATTAAATTTATGGGATCTTGCATGAGTTCAGCCCTCAGTACCAAATTTTATTATTTTTTGGTTTCTTTGCATGTGTATTCTAAGCCTCTGAACATCCAAGAAACAATTTTTCAGGTTAATTTGCAGCATTCATTTATGTAAATAGTTATTGCATATTTTTGTACAGTAATCAAATTAATGTAACATTTGATTCAGATTTGTAATAATATAGCTCTATTGCATCCAGAAGTTATTTGTATATGCAAAAAATTCGATGCCATAGATCTTGGTGAATATCTCCTGAGAGCTGAAAAACCAACCTTTTAAGATATTTTGACTTTATATTTTCCCAAGGAGGATTATTTTGATTCATTTTCTTGAGTGTTCATTTATATAGAAAATTTCAAGATGTTATATCCTCCATGATGTTTTTTGTTCTTTTTTCAGTGGTTTTATTTTGTAGGTAGATATTTGTACTATGTCCACTTCAGGGTTTTCTGTCCTGTGTGATACCCGTTAAGCCTGTTTTTCATTTGAATTACATTAAATTAAAACTTTAATACATATACATATACATACATATACATATACATATATATTATGTTTTAATTTCAAGCTTTGCTGAAAGTACTGTGAAACATTCTGCAATAACTACATGAATATGTGTCAAAGAAATTATGTTTAGGGTTTGTTGGATCAACCCAATAAGGAGATGGTTCGGCAGCACTTACATATGATCACAAAAATGATTAAATGGAACTTCAAAAATTCATAACTAAAGAAGAATTATTTGTGGTAGAGGTATAATGTGCAATACATTTTAGAGCAGTTTATTATGTGGTCTGTTTTTAATGTTTGGATGTATGAAATGAAAAATGAAAAAATGAAATGAAGAAAGGCTCGGTGAGAAAATAATGTCAGGTTCATGGATTAAACGAACATTTAAATTAAGCTGTCATGGTTTTGTTGGTCTTTCATGAGTTGAAGTCGACTACGCTACTAACATATTGCACAATGTACTGAGAAGATAAACATGACTGATAACTTTGAAGTGATGACAGGTCTGCAGAAAGAGCTAGAGCAAGACTAGACGGGGTGTGTATTCTAGTAACTCTGGATGTTGAGTTTAAGTGTTGCTGTCAGTTAAGTTTAACTCTGAGATGGAGAATCAGACCGAGATCAAATCACTCCTTTAAGTTTTGTGCTGTGATTTTGTTTGTGAAGTTGTCTGTCTGGGGATTCAGATGACAGACAAGTCTTGTTGTCTTGGTCTGCCGAACATGACACCTGTATGGCTGAATGCATCTGAATGGAAGTAATATCCCCCCCCCCCCCCTCTCTCTCCCCTCTCTCCCTCTTTCTCTTTCTGTTGCTGTCATTGGCTATCAGTCTTTTGTTGTAGAGCCGATCATGGCTGCCATCAAAGAAGCCAGATGAAAGGAGGTCTCTATCCTCACCTCTGTCCATCTCTCCTCACCCCTCTCTCTTTGTCTCTCCCTCTCTCTGTGATTTCACATCCCTCCCCTCATCTAAACAAAGAACAGAAACAGCCACCTGTTCTTACAAACCATAGTTTTTACAATAACATGACTTCACTCACAGAAACTGATTATGAAGCTATGTTTAAGTTGTTTGATGATTTTATTTTAGGTTGGTAACATGCATTGGACATTGCAGAATTGTTTAAGTTAAGCCAACAGAAAATCAACTAGAATCTTATTCAGTCAGAAATTGTTTAAATAAGTATAGGACTTTGTGGACAGACACGGCAAAGGCTTGTTCATTACAGATTCTCAATTGTTTGCTGGTTTTCATAGTCATCTGTGACAGAAAACAGAATATCTTTGGATGTTGGAGTGTTGGTTGGCATTTTCATTGTTGGTAACATGATTGTTCAAACATTTTTATGCAGATCAGTAATGGCAGTAATGGTTAGTTGCAGTCTTGAATTTAATCACATATCAAAAGCACTTTGACATAAAAGCATTCTCAGTCCGGTAAACTACAGTTATTTAGTAGTCAGAAGTAACCAATTTACTTACTTAGTTTCTGCACCTATTATTTTATTCATCAGTCTGTATTGCTATCTTGCTCACACTCACATGCATGTGCAGACATACATACATATGGTCTCTCTCTCATGCATACATCTGTCTCTGATTTATGGGGTGTGCAGGTCTGGGTTCATAAAAGCCGTGAATTCCCATAAAATGTCAGAGATGGCGGTTAAAATGACACGTGGAGAGTATGTGTCTCTGTCTGCTCCTAGCGTAGTAGCTGAAAACCAGCAGTCATGTAAAATAGTAATATTCCTTGTGTAAATGTCAGAATGAGAGACTTTGTATAGTGACGCTCAACTCTGTTGGTCCACTCTTGCTTCTGTCTCATGAGTTCAGTTGTACCGACTTATCACTGACGAATATTCAAGTAGTCTCTCTGGGCTTTCTGCCGCTGCTGAAATAATTCTTTTATTTATTGTGTGTGCTTCCCTCAGGATGCTGCTGGAGAAGAGCTCAGGAAAGTGGTTGTTCTTTTCCGTGACAGTGTCTGAGAAGGCGGTCACCCTGCGGTACGGTCAGCCCAGCAGTCAGACTCCTCTGACCGTCAGCTTCAGAACAGAGGGGAGGCTTGCACTGGGGAAGTGGACACACCTTGTTTTGCAGGTAATAAATCTCAATGGTTTGAGTATCCCGATAGTGGCATGACTTCCCTGTGAAACAGGCCACAATATGTCACTATGAGAGGTACATGAAAACGGGAGCATGTGCATTTATGTGCGTGCCTTAGTGTGTTTGTGTGCATGAGATCCAACCTTTTGCGTTCTACCTTAGATGCCACATCATGTTTTGTGTTTAATTGTTGTCATGATTGATTTGAAAGCTGAATGGTCCCTTTACTGTGTCTGTATCTTCTTCTATGTTGGCATCTTTTATTCTCTGTCCATATTTTACTCTTTCTCTCTTCATACTAGTGGTTAATTATACTGGCAAACATCTGCTTTGGCACAGCTGTCAGGGCAAACACATTACATCAGACACACGTACGCAGACAACATTTCAAAATCATGCATATGCTGTATGGAAAACGAAGTGGAAATCTTTGAATTGTACTGAATTGTACAGCTCTGCTGTTGCTTTGGTATGTTTCTAATTTATAGTTCTTTTAGATTTTTGTGGATAACATAGTATTTTGTTATTGATGTTGTCTGTCCAGAATCAGTTGACTTAAGGGGTGCATGAACTTGACATTTTAGAAGGCATTCGAAGTTAGAAACACAACTGGACAAAAAGGGGCTTTCATTAGCTCTTACCATTTTGAAATGGCAGCTAGTGAAGTGGAGGGAGTCTTGAGGCCCCAAATGAGTGTGTGTGTGTTTCATCTGCTGAAGAGTATCATTTACAGATTACTCCATTGGACAGTCTCTCTCTTTCTGCGTCTCTGAATAACACCTGGGCTACTAGGGCAGAAAGCAATCACCATGACAAGCTGTGTCACTGTATCTGTTTATAAATTAAGTTGTTTGTTTCAATCTTTGTTATCTTTGTGCTCAAATTTAATTTACATTTTTTTTACATTTATTTTAGCTGGTTTTTGAGGATTTTTCATTGGCCTTGTTGCCCCTTCCTGGCACTGGTAATTCTATGATACTGCTTTATAGAATTTTATATTATATAACCCTGATGATGGCATTTTATATGATATAGGAATATACTGTATTATCAACTGTAATTTAATTTAAGGTACAGTTCAGGGCTAGAGGGGTGAATGAGGAAGTTAAGGGTGATGTCCACTATTTCAAAGGAGAATAACTGTGCCCAGCTGGAAAATCTAACTTGACAGCTTAGTTTACCGGCTGGCTGATTGGTGTTGATCTCTGGTAGAGTAATTTGGCAATCCAGTGTGTTGTTGGTTAAATGTAGTGTTTCTGATGGCTCAATTGCTAGCAAGTGTACAGTACGTGTGTATGCCCTGTGGGGCTCAGGTTTTTATATATGTCTATATGATCTATGTGGGGTTGTGCTGTCCATTTAGACACGCAGTGTGTTGTGCTGGTGTGGCTTGGAGGTATTTTGAAACTGTGTGTGTGTGTGTGTTTCATTCTTGTGAATTAGTCTGCCTTTCATTTAATGGTATGGTGATGTGATCTGCTTTGAACATTCAGAAGAATAACGTAATCATCCTTGACACTCAACCACCATTTATGCACTCGCATTCTCATGCATGCTCACACACTTACCTTCTCACTCTGTCGTTCATAAACACAAGTTCAGCGGTAATTTGTAGCAGGCTTGTCAGCCACAGAACAGACATTACCCTATAAAGGACCTGTGTAATTTAGAAACCTTTCTTACAGTACACACATCTCTCTCCACACACACACACACACACACACACACACACACACCAGTCATCTGTCGGCTTGAAAAGATCAAAACACTGAAAAAGACAGTCAAAAGGAATATGGGTTTCCAAGCGCCGGGAGCAATTTGCACACACTGACACACACATGTACACACACTGTGCCAGGAGCAAGGTGCTGTAGGGATGCTGGTGCTCCCTAGGTAGTTGTCTTATCTGATTATGGTAACGATGTAGTGAATAGTGGAGGAAAAAGTAGCCTGGGGGAGGGAGGGAGGGACTGAGAGAGGAGGAGAAATGGGCAAAGTGAGGGAGGTGGCTCAGTGCAGTTAAGTGATGGTCAGTTTACCATGAGCTTCGCTTTCCTGTACATTCTATTACTAATCTGTAGCTCTCCTTGTATGTAATATTTACCTCTACTGCTGCTGTGGATGAAGAAGGGAATGGT
Source organism: Scatophagus argus (assembly GCF_020382885.2). NCBI lineage: Eukaryota > Metazoa > Chordata > Actinopteri > Scatophagidae > Scatophagus > Scatophagus argus. The sequence continues at coordinate 12,170,335 of NC_058493.1, forward strand.
ACAACAGGTGTGACATGACCTGATCTGTGTGTAATTAACACAACTATTTTTTTTTTTTATCTTAAGGATTGCATGTGGACTGCACTGGACACTGTGCACCGTGGACTATGGTTTTATAGCAAGCTGCGTACAATGTCCCCATTAACAAAAAGTAGGAAAATAAGGACAATGTCCTCAATTATTGAAAAAAAACTTGAAGATACATCCTTTTGGGTGTGCATCTTCATTTTGCAGTTTGTGTTATTGTATTACCATAGTGAAAGGGGAAGAAACTTCAAAAGAAAATAAAAATCTCAGCACTGAAGATACTTTAAGTCTTTGTAGAAGTAAGTGTCAGTGTAAAGAGGAGCAGCGAGATGAAGAGGAGCGGAAAGATGAGAAAGGAAGAGTATTCACAATTTAAATATCTTCCGAGAGCTATCTTTTGGAGTACGAGTGATTGACTGCGTGCCTGGAGGACCCCCAGAGGGGTCCGTCTGTTAGTGCCTGAGCAAATCAGCATTATCGGAAGAGGCAGTGACAGGGACAAACAGTCACACCGGTCCCATCACGACCCAACATGGCAGCATGAATGTTTTAACACTCGTACACACACACACACACACACACACACACACACACACACACTCTGTCTCTTTCTTTTCATTACTGTTAAACAAACAAGCACACTCGTGATGGCACCACATACACACACCGCCACTTGCACATACACACAGAGAACTGCTGCTTGCTTCTATCAGAGGTCTCTTACCTGTTGCCAAAGACAGAGAAAAGAGAGGAGAAACAGAAGGGTTAAGGAAAGATGAATAGGAGCATACATGGGTCAGTGTCTGAGCGTCATAGAAGCTTAAGGTCAAGTGAAGATTACATAAACACACATGAACATTCATCTGAAATTTTACTTCTGAGGGTGAACTAGTTGTTCCTATCTAATCTACAACTTGCTCTCTATATGCTGACAACTCATCTGCTTCACCACTCTGCTCTTAGACAGTTTGGCTGCTAAAACTTCAACTGAATGCCATAATAAGCTTAATGAATGTTTTCATGCACAATTACACCAGAAGACCAGAAGACAGACCTGAGTGTGTGTCTGTTGAAGGACCGGTCTGGTCATGGCAGAAGGCACCTAATTTGCACTGAATGATCTGATACCACCACACTCTCCCCATCTCTCTCTCTCCCTTTCTTGCACAGATGCATGTGCACATGCCTCATCATCCCACTCTGTCCGAAAATGTTTTTGTTCTTGCATTCTGCCTTCCTCTTTTTTGTTCTTGGTGTTTCTCTCTTGCAGGTTTGGCTTTTTCCATCATTGTCGTTCTTTCTTTTGCTATGCCTCCCTCATCCACACTTCTGTATTTGGCTTTGGTGTGAACGGGCCAACACAATATTTGAACCGACTTATCTATGTTGATCCTCACCTATCCTGATCCTTATAATATGTTGCTACAGCATACGTCTTGTTCGTACATGCTTTACCTCAGTATGTCTCTTATAGTTTGTCTAAATATTTACTGTAAGAAAATAAATTAACAATGAAATGTTAAATTATGAGAAGAAATTAATATTAGTACAATTATCCAAATGGTTGGTGACATAAGCAGTAGCTACAGCTGAGCTGAGTGTTTGTGCATTTGTTAGTGTTTACTGCTCCCTAACCAAAAGGCAAATAAACACACTGCTCACACTCTCATATGCTTATCTCCATGCTTTTCTCTCTGTCCCACCTTGACTGACAGAGACAGATTGTGAGACAGACTGAAAACCATTGTGTGTGTGTAAGTGTGTGTGCATATACCATGCATACTCTTTGTGAATGTTTCTGTAGGCTTTGTATGTGCGTGTGTGTGTGTTAGTGTGCATGCATGTGCACTAAATACAAGTATATCTTATGTGTGTCTGTGTGTGTGATTGTGTGCATGTGTGTGTGAAGGTGAGGCAAGGTTGTTATGTAGGGGTGAAGTGGGCACCTCTATGGTAGCTCTCTGCCTGCTGGCACAGGAGGCGAAAGGGCACGAGACTGGCATCAATTACATAGCGAAAGAGAGGTGAGGAGGTGTGTGTATGTGTGGTGAGAGATTTTCTCTCTTTAAATTAATTAATTTATTTAACATTTGGTTTTCATGCCAGTGTACAGTCTGGTCCAGCTTGATAGTGAGAACAAGGCACTACCACAGCCAGGGTTAGGGGTTTCATTCCCACTGGAGCTGTGAGAGATATGAGTGCTATAAATGAATGCAGCAAGGGTGCTGCAAGGTGCTTTGGATAAAAGGATCCACCAAAGAGCATATGTTATGTTAACCTGCCCTTTCTAGAAATATCCACGCTAAACTACAAGTGGCATGGCATAGGTCAGTGTCCCTATTAGGAGCAAAAGAAACTTAAGAAAATGGTCAAAAATGGACATTAAGCTAATGTTCAGCACCGATCTGAAACTGAGATCTGCTGTTGCATCAGTGTTGGTACGCCATTACCCAGTCAAGGTGACAGAATTCAAAGTATGAGAGAAATTTTAAATTGAAATTGACAGATTGCCAGATCCTTCGTAAGAGAGACCTTTCTTCATACATTATCTTTGAAAACCAAACCAGAACCTGACCAGATCAAGATACAACTTGGCCCAGACCCTAAAGGCTTGTTACTAAATTTTATTTCTACATGTCCCTCCTCCTGCTGTGCGATATTGAAAGTGCTCCTCCTTCCTGGTTTGTTCCCATGCACGCCTCTGTTTTGTTAAATTGGACCCATCTTTGCTTTCTGCTTGGAAAGAAAAAGTCTTCGAGACTTATGGTCTTTATTAAAAGGTTGGTGTGTCACCTTATATATGTCCCTCCTCTCTCTCTTTTTCTCTTTATCTTTTGTCTCTGCTTTTTTTCTTGAGGATGATTTCCCCCCCCCCCCCCCCCTTTCTGCCTCATCCATCTCTTATCCCCCCCCCCTTCATTGCGCCCTGTCCACACCGTCTTTGTCCTTCCCTCTTTCTCTTTCATTTTCCTTGCACACTCTCTTTCTTTCTGTCCCCCTCTCCATCTCCCTGGGGACAATTTTCTTTTCTTAAATAAACTGTCATAGCTAGTGTTAAAATATGGGCCTTACATGTGGTAAGCGCGGCAAGGCAAAGGCTTGGGGCCCTGGGCTGGTATAAAACATGGATAATATGCTGTGAGAGGTAATTGTATCTTTTAGCGCTGAGATGAGTAGAACAAATGTTTCCCCTCTCCATCCTCTCTCTCTCTCTCTCTCTCTCTCTCTCTCTCTCTCTCTCTCTCTCTCTCTCTCTCTCAATTCCTTTTCGTCCTCTCCTCCTCCTCCTATCACTTCCTTGACACACTGCAGCCGTGCTAATATGATAGAGAGAATATTGGCTGTACATCAGAGCTGCTAACAGTTCATAGTGGGTAAAGGCAAGTATGGGGGGGGGACTAGAGTGTGGGAGAGGCTTGGAGGGTGAATAACAAGGGGAGAGAGAGAGAGAGAGGGAGAGATAACAGGGAGAGAGAGAGAGAGAGAGAGAGGAAAAGGTGACAGCATGCCTGGAGATGCAAAAGGGCAGAACTGGGGATGCATAAAGTCACATTACACTTTATGATTACACTCACTTTGGTTCACACACGGAGGACAAGAATATCTGACAAGCTGTTTCCTTGAATGATTTTTAAGTAAAAGGTAATCTTAGTCCTATTGTAAACTTACAAGCTTATATCAAGTTGAGATAATCCCAAACTTGCGATGATCATTGCGCCCTCATTTGCTATAGATTTCAGTTGATTTCAGATTTAGTAACTGAAGATTCTGGAAAGATGTTTCTGTGTGGAGTAACAGCCATCCATTAACTCAGACTGAAATCAGACTGAGAAAGTTGTGGTTATATGGTATGCATCCTAACCACTTGGTACTCAGACTGTTGCATTTCTTTACCATTATTCATTAATTCTTTCGTATTGCTTCTCTTTTCTTCCACCAAATATATTTCATTGTTGCCACAGTTGCACATCCAAAGTACACCATCCAAAGTATCTCACCGTCACTCTGTGTCCCATGTATCCTGCTTTTCAACACCATCTCTCATTCACCGAACTCTTCACTCTAACCTCCCCTCATCATTTCTTTTACTTTTTCTTCCCCCTTCCCTTCACACTCCTTTTCTGACCCTCCCCCAAATGACAGCTTCACTAGCTGTGGAATGAGGTGTGTTATCAGTGAGTGGCATGTCAGTCACAGGGCAACAGATCGGGAGGAGAGAGGCTGCGTGGAGAGTTTCAGTGTGGGATGTGTGGGGGCAGAGACGAGGAGTGATTCGAGGAGGTTAAAAGGAGAGGAAGAGATAGGTGAAGTGAGAGCCAACAAGCACGACAGGGAGCAACATGAGAGGGGAAGGTCTGAGAAAAGAAAACAAAAGATGGTTGAATGGAGTTCAAGAAAGGACAGTGGAGATGAAAAGGAATGACGGAAAATTTAACGGAGGAAATGGGGGAGAACAGGAACTAAGAATGTAGGATTTTAGAGGAGAGGAACATGGAAAGAAAATGTGTGGGTGTTCTGGCAGTGAATAAATATACGTGTGTAATCCCTTGTTGCACCATCTTAGGTCATTATATAAATATCATATCAAGTACATGACAGTACTTAGTGCAAGGGACCACAGTTGTTTCATCTGGGAAGACTGGGCATGCCCTTGTTCTTATTCATTCATATGTCAATGTAAGAATCATACACTATATAGACAAAAGTATTGGGACACTTGACAATTACACCAATGGGGACTTTAGTGACCTTACATTGTAAGTGCATGAACATTGGTGTGTCGTTGGTCCCCCCCTTTGCAGCTGTGGCAGTTTCCACTTTCTGTCTACAATTATGAACGAGTTACTAAAGTTATCAAATAAATGTAGTGGAGTAGAAAGTACAATGTTACCTTTGTAGTGGAGTGGACGTATAAAGTTAAAACCAGATTTTAATTTTATTACAAATATATAATTTTTCAAATTTTGAACTGGTCTCCTTTATCTGTAAAACTGATGGAGACAAGTAGAGAGGCTGATCAGACAGAGGTAAACTGAATATGGTGGAGAGAAGGAAATACTTTCCTTTTGTTAGAAAGGTCAAACAGGGACAGTGCAATGTGTGTAAACCGTTTTTTTTGCATCTGTACCCACACACACACAATCACATATATAACGTTAAGCTCTTGCATCAAGCCTTGCAATGCTTAATAGGCTCATGGGACAGCAGTAAAATATGTATCTGAAATTGGTTTCCAGTATTAGTCATCCTTAAGTTCCCTCTTCTACTTTGACCTCAAACTGTCAAGATAGGCCTTCTCCACATATACCTAAAATGTTATTTTTGAAGTCTGACACTGTTTGCAATGTGTCAGATGTTTTGGATAACACCTGACTGCTTAGAATAATGAGAATAATTTCTCTGTGTTGTGATTAACCTTTCCTGGACCCTGCAGCTGCAGGATGACAGCTGTCCATGTGAAATGGACATATACATATATTTTAATAATGGCATCAAAGAGTTATTCAGTAGTAACAGCTTGCAGCTCTTATGGCAGTTTTACATGACAGCTATATGATTTCTTACATTGCTGAGAATTTAACATTGAAGTGAGAGAGTCCTGCGTTTTATGTTTTCATTTTTTATGGCTGTGTCCTGGCAATGGCTGTGGCTGTTGTTGCACCATGTGGCAAAACTCTATCAGTCACTACAGATGTTATCAGTCTGAATAGACGTGGATGTAAACTGTAACGTGGCTGGTGCATGGAGGTAACGCCCAACCATTCTTGTCATTAATAAAATCCTTATAAAAAAATATTACAGTTTATGCTATTTTAGAATTTATTATTGATCAAATATTTCTGTGTGAGGGGAACAACAAACTTGGTCTAATATTTAATCATATTTTCTCTACCACCTTTTATTTTTGTAGTGCACGGCTAGAAAGTGAGCTTAGAGGAAACACTGCTGTCCACACTGTGTACTGAGCCATGGCTTGGCAGGAGTGTGAAAATCGAGAAGAGCTTTAGTCAAAATGCCAGTCTACAGATCACTAAAAGCTTTCCCTCTCAGGGTTTCCCTGGGCTTTTAGACAGGCTTAGGTGGTAACATTGCCAGTGGGGTGGGTTTTGCACAGGAGAAGGGTGCTTGAAACTCCCTAAGAGCACAGAGACCTTTTGGAGCACAGCTGAAGGAACCTGTTTAACAATCAAAGGATCATAGTGAAACAAAAGGAGACACAAAATATGTTCTGGTATGTTTCATTCTGTAGTGAAACGCCTGTAGCTTTCCACATAGGTGATGATACAGTACATGGAGAAATGTACTGCCATCAGTTTGGTCTTAAACAGTAAAAGTCATAAAATAACTGCAGCAAAACATTACACATAACAATATGAAGAGTAAAATGTAAAATAAAAATGCTGTGAGTGCCTGTTGAGTGGATGAGTTGTGGCTTTGCAGGAATGTTGCAGGAGAAAACCATAGTCAACCAAGCCAGGTATTAATGGAGTCATGAATGCTTGCAGGGACCACAAGTGGTGTAGGGGTTAGATTTAATATCCAGGCTGGCCCAGGACTGAACCCTGCTGAAACCATCTCTTCTCGCAGTTTTAGCTTCAGTCTTAATGTTACAGAGTTTGCAGGAAAGGGGAGTAACACAGTGGCCAAAGATAAATTGTCCAGCCATAATGCACAGGTATGTATCTAATTATTTTCTGGTGGCGTAGGTTTGTCCAACTATGGGAGAAGATGTACATGAGATATATATTTTTTAACTGTTGTAATGACAGTTGTAAATGAAAGATTTGACTTTAGTTTTGGTGCTGTAGTGCGTCTTAAACACAACAGACGAACTCTGTTGACATCAAAGGTGCTTGGGTCTCGGACACATTCAGAGTTCATGGACGATGTGTCCGAGATGTCAACCTTCTGACGTGAAGGTTCTTGTTTACATTCACATTTGCCAATTATTAGTCATTTTACTTTGTTCATTTTAAAATGTCAAGAATATTTTCGGGGGTTTACATGTGTATATAATGCATATATTTTGTATTTTAAATTTTATAATTTCATTGTGCAACCCAGTGTTGTACAAGGACAAATAAATTACCTTGATCCTTGATGTAGTATTAAGTACTTTAATATTCAGTGCTTTGGTCCTCTGTGTGAAGAGAAGATGACAGTTAAAGGTAGCCTGTTCCTTTCCTCTGGACTTAGTGGAAAGAGTCCAAATTAGAGTAGTTATCAGCCCTAAAGAATCCTCTAACTCCTCTTCTTTTCCTCTGTTCTCTAAGAACTCTGAAGTTATGCAGGCTCAAAGAGACAATGAGAGGTGGAGGAAAGGAGGTGGTAAAAATAGAGATGGATGGTGAAAGCAAAAAATGGAGAGAAAGTGTTTTTGAAAGCTAACAATAGGGAGACGACTGTGTTTGAAAAGGGCGTGCGGCAGCTAAGGAGGATGAAGCGGTTCAGGATTCATTTACATCAGGCCTGACAACTGCATCACATCTCCCCAAGAGCCACACAGCTCTGGCTTAGAGATTCCTGAAGAGGATCCTTCTTCTAGCTCCCTCTCTTACACCCGCTCTCTGACTTTTCTTTTTCTCCCTCCTGTCTCTTTTTTCCTCTTTCCTTTTTTCACTCTTATTCTCTCCTGTGCTCCCTCTTCTGCTCTCATGCGCTTGCCAGTCTTCAATCAGCCATCATGAAAGTGTCTGTCTGGCCGTCTTAACTATCCTCTGAGAGGCAGACACTTGTCTGGGCCTGCCTTCATCCCCTAAAGGCTTTTTTTGACTTGGACTTATTTCCCTCCTCACACCTTTTCAACTTCCCTAAAGAGCTGACAACAAGTGAGAGCGACAGGGCAAGATAAACATGAGGGAAAGAGACAGGAAGGGAGATGAGAGGGGGAAGTTGTCAGCCGTCGACTGAGAGCTAAGAGAAAGTAAAGATGGGTATGAAAAGTAGGGAGAGATGGGGAGCAAATGAAAATGAGGTGAGGAAGCTCAAAAACAGAGTAAAGGTGAAGGATTCGAATGACCTCGTGAGGAGGAGAAAGGACAAAGCAAGGAGGACCAGAGCAGAAGACAGACAGAAAAGATGAAGAAGGAGAGGGAGGCTCTCGTAAGACAGGGAGAGTCACGTTTATCAGTGGTCCCACAGTGTGTTTCCCTAACACAGGATTTGGAGATGGGGTAAAGGGAGAGAGTAGGACAGCTAGGGCACATTAAAGTTTTTTGTGGGGGGAGAGCCCCTCTCATGGAAGTATCTTTCTTTATGCCGGGGTTTGATGTGAAAGGGAGCTGTTCCTGCTTTGACGGTGTTGTCTGCTGTGCAGTTTTTAATATTCATGCAGCAGATCGGGAAAGGAGAGAGGAAAGGAGTGAAGAGAAGATTTTTGGTCAAACAGAAAGCTAATTTGCGGCTGAGGCAGTTTAGCCTGAGGCTCTCTCTGCTACTGGGAAAATGAGCTGGAAGATTAGCTGTATGTATAATTCACACACACATGGTCACACTCACACACACACATGCCCACGTGCGCAGATATGCAAAAGCACACCAGTGGCTCAGGTATACACTTGTGTAGACAGATGCACATATGCACACACAAAGCAGCTGCCACTCTCTGAGACGTTGTGTGTTACAGCAGTAACCTGCTGATAGGCCTTTAGTGCAGCTTCTGCCCCTCAGGCAGCTCCCTAACATGTATATGCAGGTTCCTTTGTGCGGCTCAGATGCTGTTAATGGTTTCCAATGATGCATCATTTAAATGTTGATTTTTTTTTTATTGATCACCTTTGTCATTTTTATTTTCTTACAAAGTTTACATAAGTGTTATTGCATAAGTCAAGTTTTTCTTAGAAGTCATAGTATGTGACTGCCTCAAATCTTCAAGCTACATTGAAAATGGAAACAAAGTGAGGTGTTGTTTATTGTGGTGAATTCTAAGTGTTAATATATTTGTAGCATTCACAATTTTTGATAATGTTTTTTATTTGTTCTCTCAGAAAAAGTGTTTACTGCATAAAGCTGGAAATACACACAGTAAGGCCTGAGTTCATGCTGGTCAGCATAGACTCATGTCTCACACTGACTGATTTCCAGGTCCATGACAGACGTGTGAGTCTATTCCTGGATGGGCTCGAGGAGGATGGAACACCATTTGACACACAACCTCTGACCGCCAGGCTCTCCGATAGCAGCGAGGATGGGGCCATGTGGGTGGGACTCAGCTCCAGTGGTAAAGATGGCTGGTTTTTAAAGCTCTTTTTATGTTTTTGACATATAACAACTTACTTTGATTTAGAGATGCAAGTGTTGGGAATGTTACTTTTGAAATGTAAATGGTTACAGATTATTAGTTACCCTGTTAAAAGTGTAATTATTAATATAATCTTAAATTACTTCATCAGAGGGCTGTCAGTGAATACATTTGATTTCTTTTTGATTGCTTTTTAACAAATGTTTTAAACTGGACGGTAAAGGTGAAAAATCCTAAAAACATACAGGTGCATCAACTTAACTCAGGTTTGACATTTCAGTGTTGACAGCAATTTATTGTAGATAAAAAAGCTTTATAATGTACATTAACATCAGAGCTCTTTTCTGTTTAAATTATGGAAAATCTTGCTGAAAGACATTTTTGACTGAAGGCAGCTGCCTTGGCGGGGTGGCATACTCAGGTTACATTGTTAGAGAGGCGGTGCAAATTTAAACAAGAGAGCCATTCAAAACCACAACAACAGTTTTTGTTGTAACATACTTCCCAGTGAATAAGGCATGTCACCGAGATAGCTCGTTGTACGCCATCCTGTCCTTGATGGTGTTTAACTCAAATTTGTCCTAATGGGTTTTTATTTGTCCACGCTATTTAGAAATATAATTCTAATTTTAATTCGATTTTATTTACTTTATTTATCCCAAGCTGGGAAATTTCTTCTCTACATTTAACCCATCACTGATTGAAACACACATACATGCAACATGTAGTGAAACACACAGGAGCAGTGGGCTGCAACTATCAAGCGTTCGGGGAGCAAGTTGGGGTTAAGTGCCTTGCTCAAGGGCACGTCAGCCAGCTAATGGGGTGGGGGGGGGTATTTTTTCCCATTAATCACTCCACTACACCCAAATTTTTCCTGCCCGTCTGGTGGAGGAATTGAACCGGCAACCTTCCGATCACAACCTCAAGGCCACAGCTGCCTAGAGAAGGCATCCCTCAGTGATTAATGTTATGTTCCAAATTCTCTATATAGACAAAAGTATTTGATCACACCTCTTTATTATTGAATTCAGGTGTGGTATTGGGCTGTTTTTCAGGGGTTGGGTTAGACCCCTTACTTCTAGTCAAGGGAAATCTTAATGCTTCAGCATACCAAGACATTTTGAACAATGCTATGCTACTAACACCACAACAACAGCCCAGGGAAGGCCCCCCTCCACCTCGGCATGACTGCACCTCAGAGCACAAAGCAAGGTCCGCAAGAACATGACCGGTTGTCTGTGAGCTAAAAGAGCAGAAACTGCCGCATCCGCAATGGGGCGACTAACTCCACACTAATGTCTGTGCACTTTTTTTAAAATTATTTTTTCAGCTTTTTGCCTTTTATTCGTATAGAACGGCTGAAGATATGACAAGGAAAGGGGGGCGGAGAGAGGGGATGACACGCAGTAAATGAGCTACAGGCAGGAGTCGAACCTGTGGGCACTGCAGAGGACAGACAGCCTCAGTACATGGATCACACACACACACACACACACACACACACTCTACCAACTGAGCTACAGGGCCATCCCATGTCTTTGCACTTTGAAAGAGATGTCACCAAAGTCCTCGGTGGTGTAATGGCCATCTGACTCAATATGCTTGTCTATGTAGTGTATAAGCATTTTATTTACATTTGGATATCCCCTATGTAATCACCAGTATTTTGCATAGTAACTTGAATTTATTTTTCTGTGTAACCAATCACAGTGTCATGTATATTGTCATTATGTAACACCATTACATATAACCAGTTACTCCCCAACAATGTGTATTTGATTCAGATTCTCCAGTGATACTGCTTTAAAATATCTCAAAATTATAAATTAGTGAAAGAAACAACTAGGAGTCTTCAAAAATTTAAAAAAATATTTGCAGCGGAAAACAAAAATCAAATCCATTTCCAATCCTCTGCCTAAACAGGGACCATTGTGTGTTTTTTTTTCTCCACTTGGAGAAAAATTACCTTTTACTTTATCATGTCTGTATATCTAAATACGGTGTCAATGACCACTCCACCTTTATTTTCTCCCCAGCCTTTATCCCCCTTCAACTACACATCTGTGATTGATTGGTGGTGCCTGGGAGCCGCCTCAGAGTCGATAGGAGAGAAATTGAGAGAAAAATGATATCCGTTCATCTCCAGGGTGATAAACGAGTGTTTTTCTTCTCGTTTATCAGGCATTGATCCCTAGTTCACGGCAGGTAGCATCTGATCAGTTGAAGATCACATCAGTGGTGCTGATCAATACGAATGATTGGCTCGTCAGGGTCTCTCGTCAAGAGAGAGAGTGTGTGTGCACCCGTGTGTGTGTGTGGTTGTTGAAGCTGGGGGCTGTGTCTGGAATTCTGATCAGTGGATTGATTATGCGAATGCTGATCAGATGTATTGATTAACAACTATGCCTGTTTTTGCAGGGGACCCTGCTGACTGAAAATTGTATATTTGAAAATTACAGCGAGATGTCAAGAGCAGAGCTTTCACTGTCAACCACATTCTTAAAGTAGCAGATCAGTATAGAATGACCAGTTCTGTCAAAAAGGGTGCGAAATTGTCATGAATCAGCTGCTAGAAACAGATCATTAGTAACTCCTGTGGGAGCTGGTTTGGTGCAGCAGTGTGATTTTATCAAACTATGCTAGAGTTCTAGTGGTCACTGATTTGGGACAGAGAGAAAAGCAAGAAAAAAAAATCATTCATAACTCTCAGTTACCTGCATTAACTGTCATTAGCTCTAACAACATGCAAACACTGAAGAGGAAACTGAGAGCGCTTGATGACAGAAACTGAAACACAGAGAGAAGACAGAGACCCACAGAGAGAAGAGAGAATTAAAGCTTATACCTTGCATCATCCCAGTAACAATAGGGAGAGTGCTTTTCAGAGGAAGGCATAATCCCATTTCCACACGCTAAAGAAATCCTGAGCCAAAGCCTGAGGCTGCACAACCACACACTGTTCTTACACACTTACACCCCATAAAACTCCCTCCCTCTCTCCCTCTCTCTCCATTCACACATACACCACCACCTTCCCAACACACACACCTTCACATTGTAGTTGGGCCAAACATGGCAAAGCCTCTCTCGACTGCAAATACACACACGTTCATGCACACACACTCATACACTCTTTTTCTCTAAAGTAAGGATGTTTTTTTGGAATAGATGCAGTGAAGGCTCTGACACACACATGCACACAAAGCTAAACATGGCAGGGGTTCTGTCGATGCTTAGGGACGTTTATCTGTCAGAGTTGTTGTCAAACTAGACAGAAGTTTGTTGGACACTAAAAGACTCTGGCTCTCTTTGGACCAGCATCAACATCTGTGTGGGTCTCTCATGTTGCATCCAACATTATCACATATGTATGGTTGTCGTGTGGGGATGTGTTGGGCGCTTGATTGTGTTCATTTATGCGTCTGATTGTGTTTCTTGTGTGAAGTCCACTGTCCATGTGTCTGTCTGGTGTGTCTGTCTGTCTGTCTGTCTGTCCTGGTGTTTGTTTGCTAGATAAAGCGACTTCTTGGCATATTTGGTATACAGTATGTGGTGTCTCTTGTCCAAGACCTTTGCATTTCATCCTTTGCAGATTCTCTCTTCTCAACATCAGCCAACTTTACCAGGGCCCTCTCTTCCTGTTTTCTTTCCTGTGTTGTCACTCAGTAGACCAACATATATATTTATTATAGCTAAAAAAATCATTTGATTAGTGGGTACGCAAAGAGCTTATATGCAGCAGTTTTGTTTTATTGTTTGATTCATTTTTGAACAAAAGTGCTCAAAATTAGCCTGTTCCAGTATCTCAAATGTTAGTATTTGGGGCTAGAAGCTTTGTCTGTTTTTTCCAGATTTTATCTATCCATCCATTTTCTATACCACTTTACCACTATACCACATTTATAAGTTTTAGATAAAGTAAAATAATAAAATGGTCATAACAGACACGGGTTATAAATAAATGACCATCTACAAACAGGAATCAGCTCGGTTAAAGGAGGAAACCCTGTGAAGCACAGTTTTCCTCAGTGAAAATGAGTCAGGCGAGGCTGTAATACCTGGTTATCCTTAGATAGACCTGTTTTGGCCCTGGCCTCAAACAAAACTAATGAATTTGTCCTTATAAGCCGTGCTACACTGTTGCCGATCCTGTTTAGCTTTGTATCATGAACTGGGCCATTATAAGCAGCTGTGGGCAAGCCTCACTTAGCTGGTATCAAGACACTGATAAGATAATCTACTAAATACTATGAAATCCTCTCACTCACTGCCTTCAGTACCAACCCATTTACAGCTTCTTTATGTTCTTTTCTCCTCTCTTTTTCATCTCCCCAGGGTCTAATCAGTTCATTGGGTGGATGCAGGACTTTAGATTTTATCCTGCCACTCTGACCAACAGGTGAGTTGGATAGAGTAAGACGGATAGAAAGAAGGATGAACCGAAAAAGGACAATAGGAAATGAGCACTGAAAAAGAAGAGGTTAGAAGGAAGGAAACTGCGATTGACGCGGGAAAGGGAGGGGGACTGATAGCAAAAGATAGAGTGAAGAAAGTGAGGATGATATAAAAACGAGGAGAAATAGACAGGGAGATACTGTATAGATTAGAGCAACACGGGAAGAGGAGCAGTATGGAGTGATAAAGGGAAAGATGGTCAGAGCAAAGAAGGCGAAGGCTAATCATTGCATCTTAAGATCCATACTGCTTCCAGAGGATTTTCCTGAGAATTCAATACAAGGCAATTAGTGTTTTGCTCAGCAGTGATGTATTGCACACAGTAAGGACTTGGAGCTTACAAGTTCCTCACATCAAGATTGGGGTAAGACAAAATGAAAGATTGAGTTTTCAAATTATGCTTTTGATTTTCCACTTTGAACTAGTCAAAGGCCCATGCACAGGTGCCTTCAGACTTTATCTCAAAATTTAAGTTAGTGCAAAGTTTGCTCACTGTTGTTTGTGTTCATTATAATGGTCACTGCACAACTTAAACTGTCTTTCAAATGTTTTGATTTAATTTTTTTGGGTATAAAACATAGATATAGTTTTTGGGTCCAATCAAATTTCATAAAAACTTCACTGTTTAACTTTATGCCATACATTCAGTAAGCTTTCTAGCATCAGATTATATTTTGCTTCAGTGCTGCATCATGGTTAATAGAATATATTGTTTCTTGTTTCAACAGGGAAATAGTGGAGGTGTACTCAGGGGCCCTGCCCGAGCTCCATGCCCAGTCTGAGTGTCGTTGTCCTCCCAGTCACCCCAGAGTACACCCTTTAGTAGAGAGGTACAGTATTATGTATACCTAACTGTAGACTGTATAGTTAAACATTACAGCATTATCAATATTTTTTGTATGTTGATGAATTTGTTAATATACCTGCACATGTACATTTTCACTGTTAACAGATACTGCATCCCCAGCGGTGTTGAGGACACCACCAATGACAGAGTCTTAAGACTCAACCTTAATGCCCATCCACTCAGTTATATCAATGATCAGGACCTGGGAACCACATGGCTTTCTAAGATCATGACTGCACAGGAACTGGATGAAGGAATCACCATCACCGTGGATTTAGCTAATGGACAATACCAGGTAAGAGATTTGCAATGAAATGGACATGGATATTATTATTATATATTAACTGGCCTTTAAGTTTAGTTGAATGTGACAGGCTTTTCTCAAGCCTGATGTATTTTTTAACTGTTTTTACCATTTGAGTGGCAGGGTGGTGCAGTGGTAAGCACTGTCACCTCACAACAAGAGGGTTCTGGGTTCAAATCCCCATCTGGGCTTTTCTGTGTAGAGTTTGCATGTTCTTTCTCTTTTCTTTTCTCTGGGTAGTCCGGTTTCTTCCCTCAGTCGCAAAAACACGCACCTTAGGTTAATTCGCCACTCTATATGGCCCCTAGGTGTGTGTGTGTGTGTGTGTGGTTGTCTGTCTTTGCATGTCAGCTCTGAGACTGACTGGCGACCAGTCCAGGATGTACCCCACCTCTCACCTGGAGTCAGCTGGGACAGGCTCCAGCCGTCCACGCGACCCTGACAGATACAGAGGGTTAGGTATCGAAAATTGATGGATTTTTACCATTTTTTGGAATTGCAGTTGTGGTTGAAGATAATGTCTAAAATGCCTCTGCTCTGCCATCAGTTTGGATGCATGGATTGAGGGGGACATTCACGAATAGGTTGAGATGTATGATTAAACTGACTGAGCCTGTTGAGCTTATCATTAAATCAGTGCACCTCTCACTTGTACCCTGTGGATGAAGATATTATTTATTCTGAAAGACACCACTGTCTCCAGAAGACACCATTCTGTAACCAGCAGGCTTTGGGTCTGATCCTTGCAGTAGGCACTTTGTATACTGTTGACCTAACAACTTTGGAGATTTTAACACATTAGCTTTGTGTGTTGTGCAAGCTGACGAACAATCCATGTTTGACCCCTTCAGGCTGCTTGTTTTGTTAAGATCCAGTTGTTGCCATTTATTTTTTTATTTATCACTTTTCATACTTTTATGTCTATGCATGATATCTGCATTGAAACCCTGATCTGGGTTGTGAGCCAGTGTCAGCTAATGTGTATGGACCCAGTCAGGTTAACAGCAAGAGTGCTTTTTTTCTGTTGTTGTTTAAATGGTATATCGGCCTCCTTAATTACTCATTCATCATTGACCACTTTCTGTCATAGCAGAAATGCAGCAATAAAAACAATGCACAGTATCTATCTGTTTGTACCTTTATGTGCAGTGGACAGTAGTACTTTCTAAGCACTGCAGTGAGGAAAAAGTGGGGGAGAGAGAAAGAGCGAGAGAGAGAGAGAGAGAGAGAGAGATTGCTGGATTTTAGCCTCGCCGAAGCTGGGGCTGTCAAAAGACTCGTCCCTCTTCTCTCTGAAGTGTGTATTTGAGTGTGGGCAGGATTTTGGGAGCTGTCCTGACGTGGTAGCTCAACTCAAGTCCCCAGATAAAAGACACTTTCTGAAGTTCAGTTTGTGTGTGTGTGTCTGTGTGTGTGTGAGAGGGTTTCCGCAGTGGTGGTGGCTTAATGCGCTCCCTGCTGTGTAACCCAGTGTCCCAGCCCACACTGTAGTGAGGCAGATAACACTTAACACACATACCCACACACCTACACACAGACACTCACATGGTTTATGCGTTACATTAAACTGTTTGTGTGTGTGCATGCGTGTGTGTGTGTTTGTGTAACTATGTGTCTGTGTATCGTGTGAGGGCTGCCATTTGAGCAACACTAAGGTTGCATAAAACCTCATTAAAATGTGATTTGTAATTTGAGATGCAAAACAATAACAGCTCTTACTGTGGCCTTGAAAATTACTATAGAGGTCAATAAATATGTCTGACGCAGTGTCAAGAAACATTTAAAGATTCACAGTGGTTGAGTTTATGTCATGTATGTTTTGGATTGCATTACATTGTACAGCTGTATGTGTGTTCTGTTCATGCTAACCTCTACCTCTCTCTTGTCCAGGTATTCTATGTTATAGTTCAGTTCAGAGGCATCTTGCCTGACTCGGTTTTGATCCAGAGGCGTCAGCTTGACCACACAGAACTTGAGAGTGGCACCACCACAGAACTGCCCTGGTTGGACTGGCAGTATATGGCAAGAAACTGCAGCGTTTTTGAAATGCAGAACAATGGACCTTTACTGAGACCAGACTCTGTCAACTGTCTGCAGTTGCCCAGGTAAGTACCATGAATGAATGTGTGGAAAATATTCAGTATTATGTCCCTTACTGTATTATTATTGACCATACAGTGAAATAGAGAAAAATATTTTTTTAAAAATCATCTGAACATCAGAACGCCGATGACTGAATTGATTTTACACGTCTAAATACAAAAAAATACCTCTCTTCCATTTATATATAGTTTTAAACCTCCAAATGACTTAAAAAATACATAAAACTGCCACAACTGTAAAATCACCAAAATTTTACATTTTTGACTGCACATCACCTGGACAATAACATATTTCACTTCAGTAGTATTATTAAGATGTCAGATGTTGCCAGCGCTGACTGAAACAGCTTTGAATCATCTGTATGTGGGGAAAGCTGAAAATACACTTCTCAGACAGTCTGTTCTTCTGTTTGGAGCATCCTCCCCAGAGCAGAACCACATGTTCTTGTTCTATGCTGTTGGGTGGCCTCTAAGGCAGAGGAGATTACACAGAAATTACTGGCAGGACTAAATAAAGAAGTATTTGTACACACATTAACGCATATTTATGCACACACGTGTTTGTGCGTGTTAGTACATGCACTAACACACACAAAACATAAGTCAACAGAAATCAAAGGAATCAGACATCCCCTTTCCACACATATACAGCCAAGACACACGTGCGTGCACACACAAACACACGCACACACACAATCTCTCTGTCATTCTCACAGTAACTTGGTTTATAAAGCTAACACCTACAGCGCTGCCTTGGCACATGACCGGTAACAGGCTCTCAGTTGGCACTAGATCGAGGACTGGACTTGGAACGTAGTCTTAACATACACACACAATCTCACACACTAAATCTTGGCATCGCTGCTTATATCAAGGCCTTGGTTGGCACTAGATGGAACAGGTATGCATTGATCACAGATCATGCAGTCATTGCTTATTTTTCACTTGACTGACAAATTATATCACATACAACCTTTCCTGGCACAGGAAGTAGCTGTTGAACCTTTCATTGGCAACATAACAAAACGCTCTGTGACATTAGTGGTTGGTAATTATACCAAAAAGAACACTGTCTTTGATCTTGCAAGATTTATGTTTTTATCTTGCAAGATTTATTTAATCCCGCAAGAGACATTGCCTCCACAGAGCCCGCTGGAGTGTCTGGCAAGATAAATTTAAGCATGCATCACTCATTTCAGGTGTTTTCATGCCAGTGAATTGGAGTACAGCTCGAGCAGTGCTGTTAGTGATCCTTTTGCATCTTGTCTACCTGTACAGATCAACAGGTATTTTTTGGGAGATGAACAGCAAGAGCTTGAGCAAAGTAAATACGATACAAGTTGATCTAATTGGTCAATATTTAAATGCTTTTTTCTTAACTATTTCTATAAGTGTCTTGTGTTCTTGCACTCATGATTTTTTTTTTTTTCTTTCATTGAGTTGTGACTAAAATTTCTGCTGCATAGAAATATTCTTATATGCATATACGTCTCGTTACTGCTCTGAATAAGGTGCTTGGATCTTGTTTGATCCAGCCAGGTTGTTCCAGGTCCCCCTGTGTTATTTTTTTTCCTCTGCTGAAGTTTATACAGACATTTACAAGTAGCCTTTCTCTCAAGCTATTGAATGACCTGTCAGTTGCACGTCACAGGCAGCACAAAAGGCGGTGTGGTTGTTTTTTACTATATGTGCAGCATCCCAACGGTTCATAATTAACCAGTTGCATCAAAAAATGAAAAATGAAAAACAAAAACAAAAAGCAACAGTTGTTTGGTTCAGTTAGTTAATGTTTCAAACTGCTGCTAGGACATCGGTTACAGGAGGTGATAAGTGCCTGAATTACGGACCTGAATGGAAGTTTTTATCACCTTATCTGTCTGTACAAGTAAGTGTTTCATTATTAGTTGTAGAGAGGGAGAAGTAGGCTGCAGGGAGACAGCAACAGAAACATACAAAGAAAAAGGAGGTTAAATTATAAAAGCTTTGATCTTAACTATGGCACTTTTATTGTGTTATGCTGTGCTGTATTCTTTGCTGTACACTGTAGCTGTACCGATACAGGACTTCTGCGGGAAGATATCATTATTTGGGAGATTTGGGATTATTTGAGAGTTAAAAATAAGATACGTGTGTTATAGTATAGAATATTTTTTAAAATATACACATTCTAAAGCTGATATATTGGCCTTGCTGATTTATTTAGCTTTATTGTACACCACTTGTCACATCTAAAGGTGTCGCTACCATATAACAATACTGATAATAATTTGAGAGGTGACTAACAAAAAAATAGTCAACATGATCACCAAATATACACTTTGTTGACAGTTTGTTTTTAAAATAATCGTGTTTTTTTTCTTTTCCTGCTGTGTTATTTGTTCTTGCCCAGTTGGTTTAATGCATGTTTGTGTTTTCTGTGTTCCAGTGATGTTCCTTATTCAGGAGGTAACATCACATTCAGCCTGCTGACCCCAGAACCAAACCCGAGGCCGGGCTATAATGACTTCTACAACACTCCTGCCCTGCAGAAGATGGTACATGCTACCCAGGTCAGGATACACCTGAGTGGACAATACCACACCGGAGCAGCTGGTGTGAACCAGCGACACAGATACTATACCATCAACGAGATTACCATCAGTGGCAGGTGGGAAGTTACAAATATTTCTACAAAGATCCACTCATCTGTTCTTGAAAGTTGCTTTTCTGCTGTAACGATGAATTTTAGTGTCTTCACGTATTTCTGTAAGCGTTTCACAGATTAATGAAGAAGAACCACAATATGAAAATTTTGTTCATGAACAGTCACTTGTGTTACAGTCGTATTTAAGTGTGTAATTGAATAAAAGAATCACTTGAAGATCTTTTCAATGCTGGTTTGTTAAAAATGTGTGAGCATAGCTCGACATCTAGAAAAATATTTTGACACAGATTGTTGAGTTTCGGCAGTGCTTTCTGGGAGTGATTGTGAACGCGTCTCTTCATTAGACTGACAGAGTGACTGTTTTTTATGACAGTGGTAATTATAGGATTATGCAGGAGGCAATCATCTCTAACTCTTTCTCTCCCTCCTCCTCCCTCTAAGCTGTTTTAATTAGTAGCTTGTTACAGTGAAGTAGGAGAAACAGAGATTTCGAGCTGCTGAAATCTCATCTGTGCATTCTTCATCTCTCCCCGTCTCCCCCCTCTCTTTCATTCCGACTCCCTCTCTTCTCTCTTCATTTTTTATAAAGTATGTAAATAGGTATGTTGGGAAGAGAGTGCGCTCGTAACTTCAGTATGTTGCTGCATTCATGAGCTTTGTTTGTCCTGCTTGTTATCTTTTTCATACAACTTTGTAGTGTTTTAAGTAGTTCACCAATTAATACAGTTTAAAAAATGTCTGAAGTATTTTTTTTTTAATTTTTTGATTTTAGATAGACATAATATAAACAAACATCTCTGATAAGGGTCTCTTAACTTTTTAAACCGCATCTTTAGCATTTCTTTTTTCGGTGCTTGTTACTTTTTAGTGAACATAGACAGAGATACCTCTGATCTATGTTATCTACAATCTACTATTGGTAGATCTACAGTTAGCTACTATTGGACGAGCCATTTCGTTGATCAAGCTCTGTTAGTGTTTCATCAGTTACTAAGTCTATTTGGCAATTGGTCATCATAACTCATGATGATGTTCATAAAATTATGATATTATGAGCCTCGTGTACTTACAGGACATCATGAGAAGAACATGTAAATAAATAATTAATACCCATATCACAATAAGGGTATTAATTATATTCATACATTATATTCATATGTCATGAAGGTATAGCAAATTTGCTTCAGTTTTAGCCAAGATGGGACCTACATACTGTATGTGTGTTTAAGTTCTTACTCAGTACTGCCCCTGCAGACTGGAGCAGGGATTTTATTGTCTCATTAGGTCATTGATTTGTGGTAATTTTTCTGAGATTTTTGTGCTTCTGTCATGAGCATGCAGTCTGCACAGGGTGTTACACTTTTGAAATTAACTGGGTTCTCTGTGCCATCCTTGCCTGATTTCCTGCCTGGCTTCTTTCAGGAGAGACAGATAGACAGATAGACAGAGAGAGAGACGGAAGCAGATAGAAAGGGGGCTGTCTGCTACCTGTTATGTTGCTCTGATAATTCTCAGGATGGCCTTTGTGAGTGTTGAATGGGAACTCCCTGATGGCACTGCTGCTGTTTCTTGGACAGGGAAGTGACAACAGAAACTTTTAAGGAAGGAAGACTTTTGTCGTGTTGTCATCTTTTTGTTATTGAATTTGTGTTTTGTTTTTTTTTCTCATTTTAATAAGAAATTGAATATTTTAATTTTCAGATTTGTACAATGCACTTTTGAGGTCCTCTCAGTGTGTTTATCTTTCTCTCCTCTCTGTTGTCTGGCCAGATGCGAGTGTCATGGCCATGCTGACCACTGTGATACCAGTGTGACGCCCTACCGCTGTCTGTGCCTGCCTGAGAGCCACACAGAGGGAAACAATGTGAGTAGCGAACCTGTACAACCAATTTGTAATGTTCACCTCAGTTGTAAGTATGGTGGTGTCCCTCACACACCCTGTATTGGTGCTTTAACCAGCACGTGTTGTTAAGTTATTTAAGGATCTTGTTGAAACACACAACCCGCCTCTTCAGACACAACTGCATTACATTGGTTTGCATTCCAAGGGGATTTTATTCCCACTTATCAATAATCATTATTAGATACACATATTCAGCATCAGATGGCTCATTTTACATTCAAGCATATAAAAACACAAACACACAGAGTTTATGTTTTCATGCCCTATGGGGACATTACACACTTACAAAAATTTCCTAACTCTAACCATAACCATAACCATTACTTGCCTAACCCTAACCTTTACCCTTTCTGTAACCTAAACCTTAACCTCAGCCTAACCTTAAACCAAGTGTTCATCCTAAGTCTAAGTCCCCACGAGTAACTGTTTTTGTTTTTTTTGTCCCCACAAGGTAAGTAAAACACGTTTACACACACACACATACACACAGCAGAGAGGAGATCCCCTGGGGAGATTCTCCTCATGGTCTTAATTAAGCAGTTTTCTTCTTAACGACATGGAGGGGACTTCTCTAATAAATTACACACAAACAAACACATTTATTAGAATCCCTTTTCTGTAAGATAATTTTAACCTTCTTTTTGTCTAGTTTCATTTTGGTGTTTGTTTTTGGATAAATTCAGTGCGTGTGTTGTTGACTGCAGTGCTTTTGGTCACATGCTGTATACCAGCAGTGTCAAGCAGTTCTTCTTTGAACGTGACATTCTGCTCAGTGGACACCAGTCAGCAGTACACTGTATGTTGTTAAAGTGAAGTGAATAACAGACACAGGACTGCTTTAAAAGATGTGTGATTTATGATAACTGTACTGGTGGTGTCTGCCACAGAGTGACCCAAATCTCACACATTTTCAGTTAGATCTACAGTAGGTCACTTCTAATATGTTTAATAGTCTCCACTTATTTTTATATTTCCTTACTTTGTGGTTAGGGGAAAAATCAATTTAAAGCCGAAAAGACAATAACTAAGCCATCTGAATACTACTTAAAGAATATAAACTGTTTATCTGTGATAGTTTACAAGTGAACTGAAATATTATTATTGACTGAATTGTTTTGAAGTCGAGACCATCTTATCCTTTCACAGTTCATGGTGTTTGTTGGTCACAGTTACTTTTAATCTTCTCACACCACCAGTGGCACCACAGTGGGCATCCACAGGCTGGTGTGCTCCAGAATGTTTGCTTCCGTTTTGATTTCAATCTAGTTTGATGTTAACCAGCACCTCAGAACCAGGCTTTTGCTCACAGAGAAGTTAATGAAACTTGTCAGGTAATAGTAGGCATCACCCCAACACAGCCTCTAGTCGGTGAGCAATGAAAAGTTCAGCATGACTGCTCCACCTTACTGCAGCACAGGACAACCTGCATTATTCACTACTTATGTATCATTCATACACCTGCGTCCCTGTATTAGTGTGTGTGTGTGTGTGTGTGTCTGAGAGTTGGTATTTCAGACAGAGGCTGCAGAGGACCTAAGTGGAGAAGTACAGCTGTCAACCAGCAGCTGTTCAATTGCTTGTCTTGTTTACTCTCAAACTCAAATAACAAACACCCTCCTACACACAGCCTAATAGTTTTTCTCCAGAACAAGTTGAACTTCAGTAAACTAAAAGTCATCATAGAAACTGCTTCTACACACACACTCACACACACACACACACACACACACACAATAATCGAACATTGTGAAGTACATGCCATCATTCCGACTGGTACTGAAAAATATCTCTCCGCCCATTTCTCTTTCTCTTTCTCTTCCGCTGTATTTTTTTTATATGCCCTTTTCCTCTGTCTAGGTCCCTGCCCCACCTCCATCCATACCTCTTTGTCGATCATTCTCTTTCTCTCATACTTCGTCTTTCTCTCCGGGGTCTTAGTTTAAATAATGTCTCAAATCGACTAGAACAATGACATTCCCACAGCATGCATCTCTAATCAGCTCTCTTTCTCTCTCTGTTTGTCTTTCGCTTCATTTCACTCTCCTCCCCCTCACTCCGTATTACCTCACTTTCTAAGTATTTAATTCATTACTGTTTGCCTCCGTTTCTCATGTTTCATTACTCTGTCTCCTCCATTTTTCTTACATGTGTTTCCGTCCTTCTTACTCATGAACATGTGCGGGAGTTCTTACATATTAGAAAGAAGGAAGTAAGCAGTATGAATATATATTTGTGTGTGCTTGTGCTTTATGTTAAGTTAATCTCTACAAAGGTGATGCTTCTGAGAAAGGAATTAGTGTGTGAAGGAGTGTGTGCAATACGTGCATCTATCTATCACAGAGTCCTTTTTGTGTGATCATCTGTGTGTGCGCACTTTTCTCCCAAACCCGTCGATGTCATCTCTCTGAGTGAATATTCAGGACCTTTCTTCTGTCTCTGTAATATTGGAGCATAAAAGGCTGTGGGGAATATTAGCGTTTAATATTGCATGCGTTCTGTTGACTTGGATCGGCCTAGCACCATGACGGATGTTGTACTAATCTGCAGAATTTCCACAGTGACATTAAAGTGACAGAAATGCTCAGACATGTGTCAAGATGATCAACGGGGGCCTTGGAAGACACACACTTAAACTCTCTCTCTCTCTCTCTCTCACACACACACACACTCCCTCCACTCTCTCTCTCTCCCACTTCCTCACTCTGTCTTTTGATTCTTTCTTATGTGCACTCTGTGTCAGACTTGATCTCTCATTCTGTCACTCGGTCTCTGTACGTCTCCCCACAACTGATGGATTCAGTCATGTCTGAAAGCTATATCATATATCGCATTGTACATCACTTCATACACTCTGTTTTCTGTTGTACAATGTCTTTGTCATTTGAAGGTTCAGAGTAGCACTTTTTAGTGATTTAATGTCATCCTACATTAGTGTTAAAGAATTAAGCATAGATCATTGGTAAGATGCACGAACAATCCACAGCATCTTTTAAGCCAGCCTATGTGTGTCTTATTCCACATCAGGGTGTGTGCGGACGGCAGCTGATTTGACTGTGGACATCACTGAACAAATTGTGTTAATGTGTAGGTGCATGTGTTCATGTGAGTTGTCAAGAGTTGGAGCCAGCAGTGAGAAATTTTAAATCTTGAGTTTGGGTTTAGCATAAGATTAAATACTAGGTGAAGGTCAGTATTATGCAGAGGTGTTTGATTTGTAGATTTTTTTTTTTTTGGTGTGTAGCAATGTATATTAATTTTGATATGAAATCTGTGTGTGTGTTTCTGTGTTTGCCTCTGTGTGTGTGATAGATATTGATGGCTTGTGACATTAAGTAGCGTTGTCCAGGATCTCTGTTGCTAAAGTCTGCCTCAGCAGCAGATTTTCACCTACACTGAGGTTAACCGGGTTAACTTCAGATACACATAACATGGCTGTGTACACACAAACATGTTCACACGCGTGTTTGCGTGCGCACACACACAGGCCAGTGGCATGACCTTTCCAGTGAGAGCGTGAAATTGGTCATGGCATTTAGGATGAGTTCCCCCAGCAGATTAACACACACACACACACACACACACACACAGAGATGCTTGTGATAGGCCATCTGAATGTCCGCATATCCATTAGTGTAGGCTCCTCACTCAGCAGGTTTTGTCGAAACATTCAGAGCAAAAATAAGATGTTATCCTTGCAGCACAGTCCACCACACACACACACACACACACACACAGACATGCATGTTCAGATTTTTTATACCTCACACCATACTTATTAGTAACTGTGCACAACGTATAGAAAAGTGTTTTTTACTGACAAACTAACAACTAACGTTAACTGCATAACTATGTGCTGCTTTCATCTACTGCGACATAATGTCTTAAACAATGTCATGTCCTGCACCATTTGTTTGCCTTTGATTTAACTGTTACTAAAGCCTTAAAGTATTGTTTAGAATAGACTAAACCATGTACAGAATTCAGAAATCACATCTGTCTGTGGCATCTCACTTGTTTGGATCTGTTGCAGTGCGATTTGCTGTGAGACGACAGCATGTTCTGCAACTAAAGTCGAAACAAACCTTTCACCAGTCACAGAGGTGCTTCAACAAAACAAACTGAATAGTTTCTAATGTTCTTCATAGCTACAGTATAATGTTACAGAGACCTCACTATTTTGCCAAAAGATAAAAGCAATAGAATTAAAACCATGTACACTCAATATATAGTATGTGCTGTCTTTTCTTACTGCTGGTACTGTGTGTGGATGATGGCGTGCTATCAAAACCTTTTGTATGAAGAAGAGAATGAACGTGTGCAGTTTTCTTTTATCTCCCATACACCGGTCCCTCGACTAATTAGCAGGCTGGGAGAGAGGGAAGGTAACTCTGTGTTGAATGAAAAGAAAAGAGACGCAAGAAAAAAATCCTCTCCCTTTAATTTGGTATGGTAATATTTCCTGCTCACATACTCGCTGTGGCTATGAGAACAAGCGGTTGGGGGACGGTGGAGACGGGGGGAAGCGAGTGAGGAAGGGGAGAGGTGGGAAGCCCAGAGAGATACACAGGGTGATTTGTTTTTCAGAAAGAGGAAAGAAGGGATAGAAGAGGAAGGAATGGTGGGAAGATGGAGGAGGCACAGAGGTGGAGCAAACGAAAGAGGGATGAAAAAGGAGGGAGATGTGGGAGAGGAGAACTTGCTGCATCTTGCTCTTCAACTCATCCCCAGCGGATGAGACACAGAGTGAGATGTAGTGAGAGCTTTCAGTTCGAAGTGCAGAAAGAAAAGTAGCTTTGATATGTGAAACGTTTTGGAGCACAGAGGCGCAGACAGACAGACAGACAGGCAGGCAGGCAGGAAGGCAACCACAAAGACAGATGGGCAGAAGGGGAAAAGCAGCATGGACGAACGGACAGGAAGGGTAGTTACTGTAGGTGCTGATAGATTTAAAGCCAAACAGCATGACAGACAGGCAAGCAGGAGACAGACAGAACAAACAGGAACATGCAAACATCCCTGCACTCCTGTGGAATTGCATGTCCCAGGATACACTCCGCTCGGTGTGTGTGTGTGTGTAATATGTCTGCAGAGAATCTCCTGCTTCATTAGGTCCTGTTAATGATCACCCAACAAGGACCAACACTCTGGACTCTGCTCACATGCACACACACACACACTCAAATACACAGATATATAAACCCTTCAGATCTTGTTTGTACTGTGAAGAGAAAGTGCGTCTTCCTTCTTAAATCTTCCTTAAACGAGCTGTCAGTATTTCCCTACTGTTTTCAAAATATTCTTTGTTAATTTAATTAATTAATTAATTCTTTGTTAAAGAATTTTTGCCCTCTACAAGCAAAAAGAAATCAGAAATATTTTTCCTGTTAGTTCTGTCTGTCTCCTGTTGTGGAAGTTTTTCTCCTGCTGGTGAAGAATGAAATAGAGACTTCTGCCGGCCGACAAGATCTTTTATTCCTTTGCAAAGGAAGGTCAATCGTCACACAGAGTTACAGTCAGAGTGAGGAAAGACCCCAACCATGGGGAGAGCTACATTTTTATACATAGAGACACACACCCCAACATATGTTTTACACTTCTTTGTTCTGTTACCACTATTGTCTGCTTCACCCCAGGATGTTCCTGCCGAGTTGTGTATTCTGTAGAAAGGGTTTGGACTTTAAAGACAGAGGTGATAGTTCCCGTCTCACTCTAGGACTGGTGTTGCAGAGTTTGTGTATTCAGTCTAGATGTTAAACAAAGACACATGAACAAATGGTATCTGGGTGAGAAGACAGTGAGTGGGGTGTTAATTCAGAGGAGGAAGTCATGCCAGTTTCAAAGAGATTAAAACTGCCACTACACTCCTTAATCAGAACTAGCAGCACTAACGAGCTAAGTGGGACTCCATTTCGTTTGTGTACTGCACTTTTTTGCAGTGAAGGAAATACGTTCAAAACATTTGTCAGACCCCAAGGACTCATGCAATACATTTCGTAAGAAGCACAAAATATAAACATTTCTTCATATGAAAGCTTCATATGATTGTGTGTGTTTGTGTGTCCCATCCTGGACCTCCTGTTGTAGCTGCACATGGGGCCTTTCGTCTTCTTCACATGCTAACATTAATTTCATTCATTTATTGAATTTATTGTCCTCTATTTTTCTTGATCCTATTTTTTCTGCCTCACACATCTTGCTCACACACTTGTGGATTGTTTTCTCTATGTGTTACTTGCCTTTCTGTCCCTCCAGTCTTAATCTTTGAAACACAGGAAATCTTTTTCTCATTTCTCTTCTCATCAGTTTTCTGCATTTTTCCTTCCCTTCTCTTCCTTTTCCCTCATATACAAAATAGATGCCTCTCCCCCTCCCCCCTCTCTTCCCCTCACCCTCACCCCCTCCTCCTCTGTGTGTCATACATAATGGGCCCAGCGCAGGTCTGCATGTGTCACACATGGGAGGAACTCCTGTGTTTTTTAATACATTTTTAATCCCGCCATTTGATGCCCCCCTTGTCCACCATAATTTGTACTGACTGCTGAACAAAATCAAAGGGCTTGTACTTGCTGCTTCTCGCCTCTGCTGCTCTCTGCTACAGAAAAATACATTTTTTATATCACTTTTTTGCCTTCTACCTCCTCCCCTACACACACCTTGGTATGTTTATTTTGACATGAAAGTGGGAGAGCCCTGGCTGTTGCAAGTCACTCCTCATTAGTTGTCTGATTTCCCTCTGCTGTGTGTGCATGAGTGTGTAAATGTACTGGCGCCTTATTAAATAGTAGGGAATACCTCTGTGTTTTCTATTCAATATCTGTATTATTCTTCTCTCTCTTTAGATTTAGATTTACACGGCCTGCTGATTTTTCTCTCTTTATATTTCCCTCCCCTCTCTATTTCTGTGTCTCTCCTTCTCACTGTGTCTGTCTCCTTCTGTCTTTGTTCCATGAAAACAAGCTTTTCACCTGTCCTGGGACCATGTTTCTATGCACATACATGCACAAAAGATTCTTTTCACTAAATGCACATTTTGACATTTTTATATGCCATTTCTTATACAAATGACATACACTATATATACAAAAGTGTTCAGACAGACCTCACATGGGACTGTTCAGGGGTTGGGCTCGACCCCTTACTTGCATTGAAGGGAAATCTTAATGCTTCTGCATACCGAGACATTTTGGACAATTCGATGCTTCCAAATTTGTGGCAACAGTTTGGGGAAGACCCTTTCTTATACCAGCATGACTGAGCCGCAGTGCACAAAGCAAAGTCCATAAAGACATGGCTGGATGAGTTTGGTGTGGAAGAACTTTCCCAGAAAAGCAGAAGAGTGGAAGCTGTTCTAGCTGCAAAGCTGTCTATATATATATATATATATATATATATATATATATATATATATAGAATGGAATGGAATGTCATTAAATTATATCGACTTTTGTCTTTTAGTGTACTTTTCTAGTCTCGTATCAACTGTTGTTTTTCTTTATTGCCACCAAGACTGTGATTGTTTTAAATGTATATGTTGTATTCTCACAAAAGCTAAAAGGCTTTTGTTTGTTTTCCTAAAACTGCTTGCTGACTGTGTTTGGGTCTTTGTGTGCATGTTCAGTTCTTCATATATAATTACATGCTTTAGCACTATAACTAGGCCCATTTCTGTCAGAAAGTCTTTGATATCACATCATAATCAAAATGCTCAGGTACTGAGATTTTTGGAAAGATGCTAAGCAGCCGACTTCATTTATCAATCTGACTTCATTGGCATGTCCCATTGGTATGTTCAGTTATACTATAAATGAAGAAACATATGTCTGTATTTAACTGTTTTCTACAGTGCCAACATTGTGCGCCCCTCTACAATGACAAGCCATTCAGGTCAGGTGACCAGCTCCAACCTATGAACTGCCGGTCATGCCAGTGTCACGGGCACGCCCTCTCGTGTCATTATGACGTTGCAGCCGATGACCAACCCGATGAGCACTACCGCGGAGGTGGAGGTGTCTGTGACAGCTGCATGCACAACACCACAGGTGCAGTGTTAGCAACACCAGTTAGATAATTATCTTTTCACATTTTATAACAACTAAATAAAGCCTGTTAAAGCACTTTGAAACAATTACAGACCAAATGACATAAGCTGTCAGATTTTACTTCTGTCATTTCAAGACATGGAGCTATGAATTATCATGGTCAAGTTTTGAGTGTATAATTTATGTTAAAATAGATATTAAGAAATACACAAATCTGTATTACTTCAGTACAAGTACAGGGGCTGTACACAGACTCCTTAATGCTTACTATTTTAGATTGTTTTAGCAGTATTAAAAGATATAGTAAGATTAAAGTTTTAAGAGTTTTGTCTTAGTAAAGTGATTACAAGTGATGCCACTGGTCGTTTGCAGTGTGGTTATGAAATGTTTCCTGCTGCTTGGCATGTGTGGGTGTGAGTCATATTTTCATGATGCTGCAAAACCCCTTTCTCAATGAGAAATTGTTGAAAGCTGGACTTTTGAACATCTTTCTTGTTCTCTGTGATGTTTCTGCCAATTCCTTTGACTTTCTTGCTCTTTGTTTCACCCTCTTTGTTTGTCTCTTTTTATCAGGGAAAAACTGTGAGCTGTGTATCAGTGGGTTTTTCAGGCTGGTGGAATCTGATCCCACTTCACTTGATGTGTGTCAGCCTTGCAACTGTCACACTACTGGAACAGTTAATGGCAGCATGAAGTGTGCTCAGGTACCCACCAACACAAACAGGAACCATCATTGAAGATCAGTGAAACCCTTGTAACTTTTGATGTTTTTTTTTTTACGTCAGTTAAAAGTCTGTTTCCTTCCCTTCTTTGCCTGTCTCTCTCTTCGTCTGTTTCCCACCTCCAGGTAGGAGGTCAGTGCCAGTGTAAAGAGGCAGTAACAGGTCGTCGGTGTGCAGACTGTTTGCCTGGTTGGTATGGTCTTAAGGCCTCAAATCCAAATGG
The DNA here is from genome assembly GCF_020382885.2 of Scatophagus argus. Lineage (NCBI taxonomy): Eukaryota > Metazoa > Chordata > Actinopteri > Scatophagidae > Scatophagus > Scatophagus argus. The sequence continues at coordinate 12,200,845 of NC_058493.1, forward strand.
CTGCATCCACTGTAACTGCAGCGACGTTGGCACCATCAGCACTTCAACAGGGGGAGTTCCCATTTGCAACCAGGCCACAGGACAGTGCCAGTGTAAACCCAATGTCACAGGTAAACAGACTGACGGAGATACTAGATGTTTAAAATTTAATCTCTGGGATTTTTATTTTTTATGCTTTAATTTGATGATGTATTTGATAGTAGGTTGTAGGGATGTTCCAAACAGCTAATTTGTAAATGAGAACATTAAACTTAAGACTAGTCAATTAGTCTAAAAGAAAGAAAACATTCAGAAGACAGTCAGAACAGTTTAATCTAAAGAGTTAAACATTGTCCAAAAAATACTGCAGATATTATAAGCCATCTGAAATTGTTAATGCAACAGTTAACCGGTGTTGTTGCCACCATACCCTAACAGCATGTAATACAGGTGAGTCTCAGTGACAAAACCAGTTTGATTTCACTGTTTGAAGTGATCTCACTAACGCCCCGCGAGCGACGCAGCCTTATGCAACACGACGTGCCGTTTTCAGCTGAGCTTTTGTTGGATTGCCTGTTTTTATTTCTTTCGTTCTGTTTTAGAACGCTGCATGGACAAGGAAAGGGTGATTCATGAAGTTGAAATGAGGAGTTATCTTCTCAATACTGCCTCACCTTACAGATATAACTTCTAATAGGTGGCAGGTGGCTGCAACGAACTCACCGTTGAGCTCAAAGTTTCCAGTAGGGAAACACACTAGTGATGCACAGGTGGCGTAACACACATGAAGTTCATGTCATCCCTCACATAAACATCAGGCAGCTTCATTGTGGGTAAGGCTGCAGTTAAGTTTAGGAAAAGATAAAATTAATTTAAGGGCAATTTCAGCAATCTCTTCAGACCTTGGTATTTTAACACAGCAACATGTCTCTCAACTGCAAAATGTCTAGTCCCTAAAATGATGTCTGTTACAAAATGTCCCCAAGTACTTCGTTGATAACTTGTGCTTTTCATTAGAACTGTTACTCTGTTTAATTGTCAAGTAATGGAGTCTTAATTAATACATAGGCGCAGCTGCTCATTGGGGTGCACACAAAAGCAAAAGTGGATAGACTGGATGCACACACCAAAAGAGGCATGCGAATACACACACATTTAAACAACGCTCACATCTATATCCCAAAGTGTTTTGCCAGCCAAAATAAACAGGCTTTTCTGCTGGCGGTGCTTCCAGCCGTTGTGCTTCTCTTTGTGATAAATGGTTTCACTCTCTCCCCTGTGTGTCTTTGAAGAGCAGGCTCGTATGAAATGCAAAACCGGCCAACGTTCCTCAACTCAACGCATCATGGTTATTGCTAAGCCTCACTATCAAGGGCCCGCGGTTGTGCGTGTGAGGTTGGGCATGAGTGTGCACTTGTAAATGTGTGTAAGAGTGTCTGTTTATGGTCATGTATAAGTAGGGAGGGAGAGCGTCTGGATATGACTGTGTGTTTATGTACTTTTGTCTTTGCCTAACTGTATGTATTGTACGACTCTAAGAGTTTCTTTTCGTGCATGTGTGTGTACAGTTCTATGTGTGTGTGTGCGTGCGTGCAGGCATGCATGCATGCCATCAAGGACTTAGCTGGTATTTAATTCTCTAATTCAGTGCCAAGTTGATTAAAACAAACTGCTGCAGCCCCTTGTATTTTTCACACTCCTTCTTACAAGACCGGCTTTCGTTTTTTTCCGTCCTTGTTTGTTTGGTTGCTCCCACAGGTATTTTTCAGAAATGAGATTTGATTATGGCAATTTATTACCGCCAAGCTGATACTTTGAGTAGAGCAATGGCAGGCACGCTTCAGAAGGACAGAATTGAAATGTATGCGCGCAGACACAGTACACACATGCAGACACACATGCACACTCTTAACAAGGTGCCAGAGTGCAGTGTGTACATAATAGTGTTTGAAATGGTGATGCATGAGCCTGTTAACCAGCTGGCTTCTGATGAAAGGGCTGGGCCATGTCCCGAATACACGCACACATGCACGCTCCCACAGTCACACTTCTGTCCTGATCTAATATTTTCTAACATGTTCTTTTCTCTTATGTCGTCACTTTTCTTTCCTTTTCATTGTCCTGACTTTTCTCTTTTTCTTTTCTTTTCTCTAGTCTTTTCACTTGTGTCTGTTATTGTGTTTGTTGGACCTGGGATTTGAATGCCACAGGACAAGTTGCAACAACAGGATTTGCAAATGCCAACCACTCCAGCTCAGCATTTTACATGTCAACAACAATTACTTTGCCCTCAACTCTTTTTATAAGGAGTGTGGGATTCTTTATCTGTTGTGTGGTTTTATTGGGAAAAGTTGACACTGACCGTGGTATATCACAGCATTGTAAGAGTCGTCATTTTCATTTTGTCATTCTGCACATTTACCACCAACACAGTCAGACATACACACACACACACACACACACCCCGAGACATATCTTCACTGCACTCTTATGAAATATGATCTATGGAGAGAATACATTCATATCTATAAAATCATTAAAGTGGGCAGACCAGGGGAAATGCCAAGTGTCTGCCGCACACTGAGTGGGACACACTCACACAGACGCGCACACCCCTGGCCATGTGCACTAACACAGGTACAGGTTTTCTCTTGTGAACGTATGTGCGCACACACTCACACCCACACATATATGAACACACGCTCCCTCATAAACGGCTGTGGTGACTGCGTTGCCCCCAGGCATCCATTTAGGGACAGATTGCCTGTCATGGAATACGTATGGTGTATTCAAATAAGCCCTGCTCGCTCACACTGCATATCATAGTTTAACTAGCCTTATAGCCTAGCAGTGCTGCTGTGGCCATAAAACCTCATGCAGTATGAACGGTTTTGGTCTTTGTTATTATACAATAATTATAAACAGAACAAAAATGATTTGAGAAATAATTTGCCACAATGTCAGAATAAAAAGCTGAACTGAAAGACTTAAACCACCTAAACCGAAGATAAATAGACGATTGACTAAAGATCATTGACTGAACTGAAACTGTTCATTGGTTTATTTGCCATATCTTAACTGCATAGCTCCTTATGGCAAGATACTGAATCAGTATTACATTAAATATTTAACATATGGAAGGCCTTAAATGTTTGGACTTGTTCACGACAAGCTGTATTTGTGCTTTCTGAAAATCGCTTACTTTTGTGTGTGTTTTATCTTGTGAAACCTGTGAACAAATTATTCTAAATAGGTGGTTTGGCAACAAACAGAAAATAAAAATGTCGTTCGAAGTATTTTAAAGCCTGGGTATATGAGCAAAACTCCACCTTTTTATACCACCTGATGGTAATTCAGTATTTTTATATTCCTCTATCCATTTTCCATCCCTCCATCTCTTCTTTCTCTTTCCCTCCGTTCTTTTCTTGTACTTGCTTAATTTATTTATTTTCTAGCTCTGTGAAATTAAGTGTTTGGCCTGAGGTGAGTGATCCATCATTTGTAGAGGGCCAGGTCCTAATGATGGCAGTTTTATACACTCACCCACCATTGCTCTTGCTCTCTCTCTCATTCACACACACACACACATACACACACAGACCTACACACTTGCCTGCAAACAGCGAGAGGCTAAATGCTAGTTGTTGAACAAGTGAGCATTAATTCACTTTTTGTATTTTTATTTCCTTCCTGGTTCTCTCAGTGAGTCCTCTTCCAACATTTCCGTAAATGCTTTTTGTCTCTCTTTTGCTCTCTCATTCTTTTGTTCAGGTCTTTTTTGTGACCGCTGTGAGTTTGGTTATTGGAACCTGTCCCACCCAGATGGCTGCATCCCTTGCGACTGTGACCCCCTGGGTTCCCTCAGCCCGTTCTGTGACCCTGAGGGAGGACAGTGTGAGTGTAAACCTGGGGTGGGGGGCCAGCGCTGTGACTCCTGTGGCAGGGGTTCATATGGTTTAAGACTGGAGGGATCCTGTACCCCATGCAGCTGCTCACAAGAAGGGACAGTACCTGGGACAGACTGTGACCCTCACACAGGACAGTGTGTGTGTAAGGCAAGTTGAGTTATTTTTATTATTATTACTCACTAGAATATCAACTGTGGGTGACTTTGCTGAAATGGTGGAGTTCAAGTACTAAACCTCAAGAAAAGCAGTCACCAAGAGTGGAAAATATTTTCGTCTGACCAGCTTGCAGACAGGTAGCAAGAGGTCGCATGCGTTAGGTTGCCTGTGATCAAAGCAACAGCAGACGAGCAACTACCGTTTTGAAGAGAGTACAGATGGATAAAATAAAAACCCAGAAGTCAGTGTGTGCAGGGTCAATGAAGGTTACTGATGCAGAGTCACTTAATATCACATTTTCTTTATGATTTTTGTATCCATAATTCAAGGTGATGAGAAAAACCAATGAGGAAGTCCACCATTATCCACACAAAATGACTGGTCGATCCCAAAGCTCATAAAATGACCTCATTCTGAAAAACGTCACTTTCTTACGACATAATATTTACTTTCTGTGTGAAAGTACTCATGCCAAAAACAGCAGCATGAAAAAATATACTGACACGCAAATTACGCACTCAATTGTCTTTCTTTTTCACATCCTCCTGTCCTTTGTTTGCTATACATCCCCCTTTCTGTCCCTTCCTTTCTTCTTAGGAACATGTGGAAGGCCGTCTCTGTGATTCTTGTCGTCACGGTTACCACACCCTGGAGCAGCGAAACTCCCTGGGCTGTCTGCCGTGTGCATGTGACATCTATGGCACTGTACCAGAGGGTGTATGCGATAGGTGGACCGGACAATGCCCGTGCCGAGAAGGGGTGGAGGGCACGCAGTGTATCAACTGTGCCCACAACTACTACAACAGGAGTTTACTCCTCCAGAGTAAGAGAACACAGATTCTCTTGAGAGACAGCATAGTTACTGTAATTGTGCTTTCTTTTCTTGGAGTGCATATACAGACACAAACATTACCCGTAATTATAAGGATTTTTGTCAAAGGATGATTACGTAAACTTTTGTGTTTTTCCAGAAAAAGTCTAAATCTAATGTGCTCTCTGATGTTGTTTTGAGTCCCGTCAGAGAGCCTGTCCCAGGGCTGTGTTCCATGTATCTGTGACCCCAGAGGGACAGTGACTGGGTCAGTATGTGACAGCACCACAGGGCAGTGTGTTTGTGTCCCGACACGTTATGGACAGGACTGCAGTGGCTGCCGACCTGGTGAGTGTGTTTGGATTAATGGATGGATAGATGGATGGTATATAGATCCACAGTGACTGGATAAATAAAGAAAGTAGAATGGTTATTGCCCAAAGGTCTGATGAACCAGAAGTGGTAGGGGAAATGTTGTGGAACAGAGGTTGTTAGTCCAAATCCAAATTGTTGCTTTTTGTGTGTGTGTGTGTGCGCGCGCGTGCATGTGCGTGCGTGTGTGTGTTTTGGCATGTGCCTTTTGCCAGATCTCCACTCAGTGATTGCCATATTTGAGCCAATTCTCAACAACAACACTATAGAGGGGAAAGATTGCTTCTTTTCAGTCATCTCACTTTGACTTTTTGTTTTGCATTACCTCATGCATTTGTTTGTGTGTGTGTAGTTAATTTTATGGGACAAGGGACAGCAGATGTTGTATCAGTATATGGAGAAGGACCAGCAGCATAGTCAGAGTTACTGTAACCTGACTATTACAGTTGTGAATGAATGTATTGATGGAAGGGTGTTAAAAAGTGTAAAAAAATATTCACAAAGTCAAATAATGTCTTTTATCAAGTACGGCTATATTCAATTATATTATTTCTGATTACGTCGTGTCTGATTCCAACAACTTGGCCCACATAATTTCTTAAATTGCCAGTTGTTCAGTTCATATCAGAGTAGCTAAACAGAGCATCTAATTTGTTCATTAGCTGCTGTTAGCCTTGAGAAAAATAAATGGAATTGATTTATACTTTAGAACCCGGGGTGCTTAATGTAACCTCATACACACTTATTGGCTTTGTGTTAAATTTTATTACAAATAAAGGGCTAACAGCAGACCCTAATGCTACATTAGGGGGGCAACAATACACAGTCTTGTTGTCTCAAAATTGTACCAGTCGCTGTTTGCTAAAAAGAGTGTTAGATTTTGCTAATTTTGTTGTCAAATGTTGTCAGAAAAGAGATTTTCTTTTTCAAAGGAGACATTCACATATCCAGATATCCCAGATGCCAAAGCATTGGAAAGTATCGTCAAAGTCTTGAAAAGAAGATCCTCATTGGTTATCCTCAACGTCACATGTTGTCAGAAATGTTTTTATTCCACCTTCGTCAGACGTGTTTGAAACTATGTTTACAACAGTGATCTTACATAGGTTGGTAATGCTCCTTATTCTCCTGTGGGAGTGTCTCTCAATAATTGACAGCAACCTGTGCACAGTTTGTTTATTATATACATCTGTTTACAAAAGCTTCCATAACTCATAGAAAGTTGCATAACCATATATACCGGTAGCCTCTGTATCTTGTACTACCAGAAGTAGGACTATAAAACTCCTTAGAGCATGCAGTGCCACGGGATCTCATCATACTGTCATTTTGGAATTGATTAATAAGAACAAAAGCTATTCTCAAGGTGTACCATGAATGTTGGCTTGTTCATAGTTTTTACAATGCATATGCTGCACTTTCAGTCCACTCCATAGCTTTGAATTTGTTTTCACTAGAGAATTATTGAATGGAAATCATTACAATGTCTCAATAGCAAAGGCAGGTGTAGGCAGATGAAAAGTGATCAGCAAGTCATCAGACTGATAGTTCTGCTTCATTTTATGCATGTCTCTGCCCAGGCTACTACCTGTCTCCAGATCAGAGTGTGTGTATGGAGTGTGATTGCCATCCCATGGGTGCATCTCAGCGTGGTTGTGAGAGCCAGACTGGACAGTGTGTGTGTGCCCATCCTTCAGTGGGAGGGCGGCGCTGTGATCAGTGTCGTGAGATGTTCTTCGGATTCAACCCAGGCCTGGGCAGGTAAGCCACACAAAGTCAAGCACACACGCCCATACAGATGAACACCAAATCTACTGATCGTGCATCCTAAAGGTTTTTGCCATTAATTGGGCCACCTGCACACTGATACACACACACACACACACACACAGCTACATCCTTGAGCACACACACCACCAGGTGCCGTCTCTGTAAAGACAGTTTACAGATTGGTTGGCAGACATATGACTTACAGGAGTTACGAGCTGCTTTGACCTTTGCCGCTCGTGTCTTTACCTGCAGGCTATCACACACACACACACACAAACAACTTAAAACACACATACACAAATGTAACTGTGCACATCACATCCTGTGCAGTGCTAGTACACACACACAAGTTCCAAGTTCCTCTCAACAGGGTGTCATAGCAGATAGATGAGCCACAGAAGTGTTTGGCTAGTGGTGTGTGTATGTATGTGTGTGTGTGTGTGTGTGTGTGTGTGTGTGTGTGTGTGCGTGCGTGTGTGTTAGCTGACCTTGCCTGATAGCTGTATTCCCCAGTGTTCAGGCTGTGGCTGAGCTCTCCTCGCAGCAGAGAGGGATGCTATGATGGAAGGAAGAAGGAAAAGCAAGAGAGTGATAAAGAGTTTACCTAACAAAGAGGTTAAAGAAGGGAAGCACTGGGAAGAAAGTAGTGGAATGATTCAAATATGAGAGAAAAGCAGAGAGAAAGAGAAAGTTAAGATGTCAGACAGAGGCGCAGATCTTACAAAAGGCATATATTAACTTACTGTTTTACCAGTGCAGCAAGTTTGTTCCTCTGTCTCTCTGTCTTCCTTTCTTCATTTTTTTTCTATTTTTCTGCTGGAAAAATGACAAATAGTCTTTGGTTATTACTGCTGAGTGCTTGTGTTGTGCCCAGAGTTGCTCCATAATAAGGATTTCTTCATCTAAGTATCATCAAGTAATTCATCCTCCCCCTTCAATCAATAGGCTTTACACAAATGAATTTGCACACACACAGGGATGTGTGAGCAGTTGGCTGGAGATGTAGTCCTGTAGTAGTTAGGTGTCTCCATGGAGAATCAGGTCAAAGAATTGCTGACCGCTTTTCCTTTGATCTCAGAGAAATATGATGGTAATTCTCTCTGGAGGGATTAAGTATTGACACATACACACATTACACAAACACTTACATGCATAATTCGATTATGAGGGATTACATATGTTGTATTCAAATATAATGCTTAGAATACTCTAAAACCTAAATAGTACACAGTTTGTGCCATTTGGACGTAAACATCTTTGAAAGTAATTTCCAAAGTTATTACATGACACACGACAATTTTATGTTAATTTACACACATGTGGAAGGTGTCACTGGTAAATGTCTGTTGGTATTAGGATGCTGGATTTCACTAAACACACACAAATTACTCTTTCACACACATACTGTACTTTGAGGCTGATGAAAAGGAGAGAATGTGTGTGATGCTGGTGTTTTCTCTCTCCTTGGGAATGGAGTGAAGGTCGAGTCACTATGGCATTTCTGTGAGTGTGTGTGTGTGTGTGTGTGTGTGTGAGCACCAGTTGACAGGACAAATTTGCAGCTCGTTAAGAGGCTGTGGCTTTTCACACAGAAATAAAGAAGGTGTAGAGGTGTGCGTTAGGGAGAAAGAGCATGTGAGTACAGTATGTGTAAAAAAAAGAAAAACTCATAGTGTGTGTGTGTGTGTGTCACAGTTATAGTGTTTATGCAGTGTTACTCTCTATGCCAGTGTAATGTGTGTGTGAGCCAAACATCTTCCAACAAGCAGTTTGTGTTGCACATGTGATCATGTGTGTGTTTGTGTGTGTGTGTGACTGTGTGTAAAGGTGTGAGGTGGCTGGCCGGACGATCACCCGTTGCCTAGCCCCAGTGAGGGTAACACCACACTGGTGACCCAGACACATACACAGTCGTACACACACCCATATGGCGCGCACACAAACACGCACACACACACACACCCCCACCACAACTCTGAGGAGTAATGCACTTTCTGTTAGTTAGTTTCACAGCTAGAGGGTTATGGTTGTTGGGATGGACAGAAGTGAGGGTCCCTCTCACAGTGTTAAGGTGATGAACCAACACCTTTTGGACACACACACACACACACACTGGTTCTGGTCATTAGTTTAATTTTTAACACCATTTTCAACCAGCTTGGTTAATCCATTAATGAAAATGTTGTACTGTTTCTACATGTTCGTATTCTTTTTTTGAATTTTTTTTTTTTTCCATGACCAGATGCCAGCCTTGTGCATGTGATCCGATGGGCAGTGTCAATGGTTCATGTCATCCAGACTCAGGGGTGTGTGTATGTAAGCTGTTGGTAACTGGAGAAAAGTGCAATGTATGTAAACCTGGAGCGAGTCATTTTGACCCTGCGAACCACTTTGGCTGCAGTAAAGGTGTGTTTTACCCACTAACACAAACAAATAACCACACACTCATGAGATATTTCCCTCTGCTACAGAGTGCAGCTTCATTTAAATATTAGGTGTATTGTTCCATAACACATCATCTTATGTCAGTCTGAGAGGGGCCTGCTGACTTATTGTTGACCCTAATAACACAATTACACAGAATCAACATGCCCTATTTTTAAAACATTTGTCCCTGTAAATGTACATATTTTTATCTGTTAGGTCACAGGTTTTTTTTTTCACTCTGTTCATGTCAATATCTATCACTGTTTATCACTATTTTTGTCTCTGTCTGTGCAGCGCCCTCCCAGCAGCCTGCACCAATAGGTTTTGCTCTGAGCTATTCTTCTATTCATCTCTCCTGGCATCCACCTGACTCTCCAAACTCAAACAGACTCAACTACACGCTCATTAGGGATGGAAAGTCCGTGCATAGCATCCAAAGTCTCTATCCTTTCAGTAAGTATCCACACAGGTTTGTTTTTCACAACTTTGAAAAACAATTGTTTTCTCCTGATTGTATCTCCCACCTCTCCAAACTCAATTCCCACCTCACTCCTTCCTTCGTACCCTCTTTCTTCAGGCCCTGAATCATTTGAAGATGCTGATTTGTTTCCCCACACCAACTACTCTTACTGGCTCATAACGGCTAATGTGGCCGGCACGACAATAAGTGCATCGGCCTCATACCAGACGTTAAGTGCGCCACCTGATGCAGAACAACTCCGTTTAAATCTTTTGGGACAACCCGGTCCGACCACGGCTAGTTTTAACTGGAGCACGCCACGAAATGATACTGGTCCAGTGGAAAGGTAAGGAGGGAGAGGATGGGAAGGTTAAAGACATTAGATGAAAATTTGGTCTGCAAATCAACAACCACTGCAACTTATGAGTCTTCAAAGTCTGGAAAAAATCAGTTGCTCTATCTATAATCTATAGTTGCCTGCGTTAATGTTTCTCACAGGGTATAATATGAGAAATTTGGATGGAGCTGGGTGTATCGATAAGAGATGCACAATGAAGGAGGATATGAAAAGATAGATTATTTGGTTGCATTTTGTTTTTTAATTGTCAGTGGAATAGTTGAGAGACAGAGATGTAATAGGAGAAGAGAGAGGGATGATCTGCAATAATTTTAAAACTTTAATTGCTGACAACAGTTCAAAGCAGGGACATGGCCCCCAGACCCCTGTGATATCCCAGCACTAGTTTTTAACTGAAACACCTGAGAAACCACATGCTGTTGTGGATAGGGACCGATGAAAAAATGAAGACACAAGGAGTTGATCATCACTATATTTTGTGCCCCTCAGGTTTGTGTTATCCTCCGTGGAGTCCTCCAGTGTGGTGGAGCCTGTTATTCACTACACAGGCTTATCAACAGAAGCTGTGGCAAGCGGTCTGAAACCTTTCACCCAATACATTGCAATACTGGAGGTAGGTGGGGCAAACAGCTGCCTGTGTTATTAGAGCCCGTATTTCTTTGCAAAAAGTATATCCCGAAAAAAAGATAAATATGTGTAGCAACCGTGTCATCAGAAGATTATGGCAGGCATACTTAAACAGTTTTATTTGCTGTCTTCACCATGCAGAGTCTATAAAATGTTAATGAATATACAGTATATTAACTTTGTCAACAGGCGTGCTCTTCTGGGGGGTGCACTTCTACCCCACCACTGTCTCTGTTGACAGCCTCTACCCCCCCACAAAACCAACCCCCACCCAGAGTCACTGCTACAGGACCTCATACACTGCATGCGTCATGGGAGCCCCCCGCTCAGCCAAATGGTAGGAATCCAGCCACATACATGTGACTTACTACAAAAAACAATGCACCACCACAAACTGTAATTAAGAAAGTTCATTATAAGTACATTACAATTACATGATATAACAAATATATACATTTTAATGTCTATGTATGAATGAATAATTGAGAATAATCACACACATTCACACGTTTTTAATTAACACAAAACACTTGCCTGGTAGTGTGGCTTTCAGGTTTGTGTCACTGAAGAAATATGAGTATTAACTAACACACGCACACACACACACAAATATGCAGTGAACTGGAACTGCCTTTGGTAAATCCAGAGAGCTTTGTAATGGCTGTAAGGCTCAGTGTCATACAAAGCCCCATAACCTGGGTTTTCTCACACTGTTTGTGTTTCTCTTTTTTTCGCTTTTTTCCGTTTCCCTCCCAGTATCACACTAAACCTTGTTACATGAGTTTCTGTGAGTCTCTGTCCTCCATTTTCTCAGCCATCAGTTATCAGAATTCCTTTATTTATCCCCGAGGGGAAATTCTTTTTACGTACAGACATTGCACTTTTCCCGACCAAGAAAATGAAAATGAAAAATCAATCGATGTTGTATGAGATTTTACATACTTGGTAAAGAGGATTTTCAGTAGTTCGATAAGATCACCAAGAATGTTAGAGTATTTTGTGGCCTGAATCTAGTTTAGAGCTTTTACTGAAGGATTCAAATAAACTAATGTTCACTACTTTAATAGAGAGAAAGAGAGCGAAAGGGATGAGACAGGCTTGAGGAAAATGGAACGGAAAGGAAAGGAAAAGGAAAAGAATAAAGAGAGAGCAGGGTAAAGAGAGGGTAAACAGGGTCTTTTGACTAAGGTTCCACATCAAGGCTCTACATATTAGTTGATTTTGTTTGAATTTTATATTTAAAACAACATTTGGACACTCATCTATTCCATAGTGGGTCAGTAAGTCTTTTATTGTATTTTGATGCTGCCTGCTCTGTCCTCATCCTAACCCAGCTCTGTCATTTTTCTATTATTAACAAGTGGAATTGAGCATGAGAGATTAGGACAATAGGCTGGTTTCCACCAGAGAGCTAAACAGGACTAGCCAGGACTTAGTAATTATCAGTTTGTTTTCGACTACAGGGCCAAACATTGTCCAGGGCTTTCTTATTATTTGTGGTGATAGATTTTCCTCAAACAGCAACATTACTGTCTTGAAAAAATGTAAAAATGTCGCATCCTGTTGCCGATAGGGATAAGTATGAAGTAGGGATAGTTTCTAATACACAGTCGACTCTTTTATCCTAAACAGACTGAAGTGGCAGTGGGACTCTATTTCAATAAAAAGACTTGAGCTGGTGAAATAATACTGCTGTAGTGGTTCCCTGACAGGTCCTGTAGCTGCAATTGTTTCCTTCCCTCATTTCACTTCAAAAATAACTATTAATTGAAGAGTACTAATTGTAAACATGACTATTCATCTCTTGTGCCACTCACCTTTTTTTCCAAACTATTTTGCTTTCTGTATAGGTGTAATCACAAGGTATGAGGTCTTTCTGTATGGACCAATGGAATCACAGAACCTTTCAAGCCCTGCTGTTGAGAAGAGAGTGTTCTTCAGTTCTGGTTGGTGGGATCCAAGTGTTTCCCCAGAAGCACAGCTGACCAATAGGAGTGCAGTCTCACCCCCTGAGAGCAGTGCCATTGTAGCAGGTCTGCAGGCATTTTCCACCTATCAGATAAGAGTCGTGAGCATCAATATGGCAGGAAATGTCACATCAGGATGGACCACAGCACGCACCATGGAGGGAGGTTTGTATAGATTGTAACTGTGGCTAAACTTAACATGTATCTTTTATATCCCTTTATAGTTACTAACAGCGAGTAGACCTTAAATTAACTCAAATTAATAATATATGAGGTTTCCTCATATATAATATATATTTTTAGGATTTTCAATTGATAACCATAATTGCTGAATGGCCATTAGATGCCAGTTTTATAAGTACCCTGTACTAAATCCATAGTACCATTCCAAAAACTCCCAAGGTCACTCTTGAAATGCTCCTCGGTAGTAATGTGTGTAGGTGAGTAAGCAGGGAAGGTAGGTAGATTAATGAGATAGATGGGTAAATGTCTGTTGCTGTATTTGTTACACTATTACTAAATTAGATGTGATTTCTCACTTGCTTTGTGTTAAATTTTGAATCTGTAATGGCTTCTGAATGCTGTGATGTTACAAACAACCTGGAACAACCTTCTCAAGCAAAAGAAGGCAACATGAGTTGTGGCCCAAATATAAAAATATCAAAATATTAAATTGATGTGATGAATAAAATCCGAGATCTGGGTAATCACGAAAATGTAATCCAGTGATGTTTTGGTCAAAGTCTGCCCACCAGAGAACTTTGCTGATGAAAGTAATAGAAAATAAATTCTACTTAACGAAAAACACAAGTATTTGTCATAAAGAATGAAGAGAAAGAAAGTAAGGAGGAAATAAAACACTGTGTGGGGGAGGGGAAACTCATTAAGGTATTTGAATTTCAAATAGATGATATGGCTCATTAGGACTAAACGATTGCCTCCAACATCACTCTAAGCTGTGTGTCTGGATAACAAGCATATGATAACACCATTATAAACGTGGAGTGCATGTGTGTGTGTGTGTGTGTGTCACTGTGTGCATCAATGTGCAGAAGTGAAGAATATGACTGTGGTTATGTCTGCAAAGAAATCACATTTCACAGCATATTTCACAGCTAGATTCCAGCAACAGTTGAATAAAACAATCCTTCTGTCTAATCTGTCATGTAATAGTGGCTCTGCTAACCATAGAATCACAGAACACCTAAATCCATTAAATCCACATAATATCCAAGTCTCCATTTTTTATGCATATCTTTGTGTCTAAATTTGTTTTTTGTTTGTTTTGTAATTGACTTAAAATGTACTATGTTGCAGTCAAGGGAAAACCAAAAATATGAAGAAATCAACAGCAAATTTTCGTAGTGTTAGTGTTAGGTATACATCTTAGAGAAAATGCATCTCTTCAGACTAAACACTGACTTTTGATCATAAAGTGAAATTCTTTGTAAATAGATAAAAGAAAAAAAAATAATATATATGTATGATGTTCGGGATTAAATGTGTGGTAAATATATTGCATGATCTGCATATTTGTGTGGTCATGTTTCCAGTACCAGAGTTGATTGCTCCTCCACAAGTGTCTGCACCATCATCAACCAGTCTCAAAGTTGAGTGGAGCACCACTGAGGGCCAAGGGGTCATCGCCAGGGGACAGATCACAGAATACCGAGTCAACTTGCTCACTGAGCAGACCAACAATCCCCATGCTCCTCCGGTTATTAGTCAGGTAAGTCGGACAAACTCACACTTTCACTTGTACATAATAATTTTATGTATGTGGGTTTTTTTATTTGTTTTTTAGTTAAATGCTGTTAGATTGGTTTCTATCTTTTGTTTCTCTCCTCTTTTCTTCCACACCTTGATTCTCCCTAATTTAACAAAACATTAGAACATTTAATGGTTACACTGTTAAAGGTTTCAATCCCCTTTTTGTTTTATTGACAGGTTTTACATAGGATGGGACCATCATCACATCCTGTTTACTTAGTGCAAGGATTGAAGCCTTACCATGTGTACAACTTCACTGTTACAGTTTGCACAAACTCAGGATGCATTAACAGTCTGCCAAGCACAGGACGGACCCTACCAGCAGGTAAAACCAAAAGATATGCACAGCAGCACACATAGATGCAGACAAACATACATACATATGGCAACACAACAGCACAATGCCTGGAAGTGCAACTGCTAACTGCTAGTGCAACAATGTTTGGGTGGTCAAAGTAACATCCATGTGAATGCCAGGACCTAAAGCATCCTATCAGCACAGTGCTTTTTAATGGTAAAAAGATGGTAAATGTTATTCTCTTCACCTGCCACTGATTTTGATGTCTGCATGTACAGTACTGTGCAAAGGTTTTAGGCAGGTGTGAAAAAAATAAAAAAAAAACGTAAAATAAGAATGCTATATAATTGTTTATTTTTTATAAGTTTACAAAATGCAAAGTGATCAAACAAAAGAAAAATCTAAATCAAATCAATGTTTGGTGTTACCTTTGCCTTCAAACCAGCATCAATTCTTACAGGTACACTTGCACAAAGTCAGGGATTTTGTAGGATTATAGTCAGGTGTATGATCAACCAATTATACCAGATAGGTGCTAATGATCATCATTTTCACATGTAGATTGAAACACAGTCAGTAACTGAAACAGAAACAGCTGTGTATGAGGCTTAAAACTGGGTGAGGAACAGCCAAACTGCTTCCAAGGTGAGGTTGTGGAAGACAGTTTCATGTCACAGGTCATACACCATGGCAAGACTGAGCACAGCAACAATACACAAGGTAGTTATACTGCATCAGCAAGGTCTCTCCCAGACAAAGATTTCAAAGCAGACTGGGGTTTCAAGATGTGCTGCTCAAGCTCTTTTGAAGAAGCACAAAGAAACGGCAACGCTGAGGATCGTAGACGCAGTGGTCAGCCAAGGAATCTTAGTGTAGCAGATGAAACACACATCAAGCTTATTTTCCAAACTGGAAGATGTCCAGCAGTGATATTAGCTCAGACCTGGCAAAAACCAGTGGGACCCAGTTACACCCATCTACTGTCCGGAGAAGTCTGGCCAGTGGTCTTCATAGAAGAGCTGCAGCCAAAAAGCCATACCTCGGACATGGAAACAAGGCCACGCGTCTCAACTATGCACGAAAACACAGGAACTGAGGTGCAGAAAACTGGCAGCAGGTGCTCTGGACTGATGAGTCAAAATTTGGATTATTTGGCTGCAGCAGAAGGCAGTTTGTTTGCCGAAGGGCTGGAGAGCAGTACAATAATGAGTGCCTGGTGTTGTCAATGCTGAGAAATACAGGCAGGTACTTATCCATCATGCAATACCATCAGGGAGGCGTATGATTGGCAGCAAATTTATTTTGCAGCAGGACGACTCCAAACGCAGCCAGTGTCATTAAGAACTATCTTCAGTGTAAAGAAGAACGTGAAGTCCTGGAGGTGATGGTATGGCCCCCACAGAGCTCTGATCTTAAAATCATTAAAGTCTGTCTGGGATTACATGAAGAGAGTGAAGGATTTGAGGAAGCCTACATCCACAGAAGATAAGTGGTTAGTGCTAAAAGATGTTTGGAACAACCTACCAGCCGAGCTCCTTCAAAAACTGTGTGCAAATGCCCCTAGAAGAATTGATGCTGTTTTGAAGGCAAAGGGTGGTCACACCAAATATTGATTTGATTTTAGATTTCTCTTCTGTTTATTCACTGCATTTTGTTGAATGATGAAAATAAACTATTAACACCTCCATTTTCCTTTCCATATTCTTAGTTTACAGCATTTTTTCACACCTGCCTAAAACAGTACTGTATGTACAGAATACTACGCTATATGTACAGTATAGTGTATATGTAAATGTAACAGCAGTGTTGAATTGTTTAAATGTGTGTTTTTTTTTCATATCGATTGCAACACGAGCCTCTGACATATCCGCACACACATCCAAACTCACACAGTCTTTCACTGGGTACTTGAGTGGTGACAGCATTGGTCGTGTTAACCAGCAGGGATATTCATGAAGCACTGCAGTTAAACAATTTATTGTTAATTACAAGGAGAAAAATGTGGCGTAGCACACATTTCTTTCTGGGCATGAATCAAACACACGCAAAATTACAAAACACATCCACACAATGTCTCTCTCTCTTCTTTAGATTTATAACCAGTATGGAAGTAGAATGAATTAGCTGTGTTTAATAACTCAGGCACAAATCTATGAGAGTGAGATGAGCACTAATTGATCAGCGCAGGATTACACACTCACACTCACTCACAAACGCACACACAGAATTTTTAGTAAGTGTCTTTATCTGTCTGTTTCCCTCTAACCGTCTGTTGCTTTCTTACTAATGCGTTCTTCAATTCTATCTCTACCTGGCACTTTCACTTGAACGTCAAGTAGCACATTGCAGCAGATGAACATGAATCACTGTGCAATATACATATTGCGCACACTTGACCCTTCAACACACTGTTCCATCTGTTCACTCATGGTTTCTACTCTTACTGCTCATTTTATGTTTTTTTTTCGTTTTGCTTTTGTTTTGTTTATCTCTTTAGGTGAGTAGACAATGGGTGCTGTGAGTGGTTGTGAAAAAAAAAACAACTTTCATCTATAAATACTTGCTCAGGGATTTGAGCTTTTGAACATACTCTAAACAGCTACATCTGTTGACATAGTGAATATTTTAATTTCATACAATTCTCAAAAAGTCCTTCCTTGTGTTTATTGTGATGAATGATACTCCATATTGTAGTCAGTGGACTTTTTAAATGTATTTTTAATGGCTACATCTGTTGACACAGCGACAATGTTTATTTCAAGTGATTCCAAAGACTTCTCTTGACTGTAATACAGTACAGTACAATATGGCTTATTGTACCCAGTTGACTTTTTGAATGTATTTTTAACAGCCACATCTGTTGCCACCATTTTGTTTCATCCAACACCAAAGATGTCCCTTGTTTCAACTATAAAAAATGAAATGACATATGCTGTTTGGCAGATTTTTTTGTTTGTTTTTTCATCTGCAAACAATTTGCATAGCCTGTGCTACTCCGTTGGGTGTTTAGCTTCTGTTGTAGCACCACACCTCGCTTTTTCACATTCAGTTTAAAACTATCATCTTGAAAGTTATTTTTAAAGCATAACCATACTGCTGAGATATTTGGTGCATACCCCTTAGTGTTGTGTTAAAACAGATTTTCCTCTGCAGCCTATTAGCAATAACGAACAAATAAGTCGTAATCGCGAGATGAATGACAGTTCTGAGAAACTGTAGCCTTTATTGTTTGGTTTAATAACCATTTTTATAACCATTTATATATTTGTATATTTTAATACTAGGGTTTTCAGGCTTTTTTCCCATTTTCTCCAGGTATTTTAGACAGCCGTGTTACAATGTAATTCCTGTTGTCTTAGCCTTAAGATAACTGACTAAAATATAGTTAAATTATAGTCAAATATTATAGTAGTATTATAGTATTATAGTCAAATAATCAAGTAAGTAAATCAGTAAATTTGTAAGGTAGTAATCAAAAAAATACATTCAGGAATCACAAAAGAATCAAGGGAAATCCATTAAGTGAATTAATCCCCCCCGCCTCCCAACCCTAATAATCACAGTAATAGCATAATAGCAAGTATAAGTAAATACTGCAAGTTTGATAGTTTGTATTGAAAATGCAATGGCCAAGCATCAGCACTCAGCTTGCTGGACCACTTTACACCACACTGTAACTTTATCCTCCAAATCTTGGGCTGACACCTGTGGCTTAGCCAAAAATTTTAAAAAATGTACATTTATTCTGCTGCACAATGACTTACCTTTATTATTCTTTGTGAGATTATCCGTCTTGCTGATATACAGTTCATCGAGTTGAATACTACAGTATATTTATATGTAATGCCTTACAACATCTTTGGCCCTTCATTTTGAGTAAAAATCTGCAGAAAATCAGAAAACATCAGCATGATTTCTCCAAATGCCTGTCCAAGAGTTATTTTGACATGTTCTTCAAATCTTTTTGGAGAAGTGATATATGAGCATTATGACCCCTCCTGAATGAAACTCTGTCTGTGGAGCAAATGATCCTCATATTTAGTGGTTCTCCTAGTAAGGTGTACTTAAGCGAAGTACTGATGCACTGATAAATCTAGCATGCATACGGCTAGGCCATTAGAGTCAGCCACCATCTGCTGTAACTGAGCAGACAGCATCTGGGAAACCACTGGAGTTACACCAAAACACACAACTGAACATTAGCACACACACTGAGACAGACGTAACAACATAAGGAAAGAGCTCTCTGTCCATGTGTGTGGATACATTTACAATTGTTTCAACGTGTGTGTCTTTCCACAAAGTTATTGATCACGACGTAAAGTGAGTGGCTAATCAGGGGCTGATGGTGATGTTTTATGTATCCTACATCCATAAAGGCTTGTTCTACAAGACACACACACACACACACACACACACACTGTAACACCACTCAACAGAACAGGAACTTTATTGATTTACGCATAATTGGCCTGAGGCCCTTCTTGAGAAGAGAAATATGCATGGCAAGGGATCGCCATGTCAATAGGCGGTGTGGTTGTGTGCGTGGTGTAACTGTACGCTAAGAGCCTGTTAAGACATGTCAGTCGCTGTAAAAACAGAAAACACACACAGGCACAATTGCTCATGGGAGCTGGCCCATGATTTAGCTGCTTCATTACCATGTCGGCAGCTAAAATTAACCTTTCTGGTGGACTGTTAACCTTGTGTGTGTGGGTGTATATGTGTGTCTTTGAGCACACACGAAAGCAAGTGGCTTTCGTCAAACTGAATATGTCATAATGTTAAGTACATTTCAGTGAACTAAGGCACGTGAAGTATATAGGACAACATATTAAAATCCCAGAGATCAGCCAGGAGGGAATCTTGGTACAACCAGTGCAGTTACTCAGGACAGCGACTTGCTTAAAAGACCCTAAGACAGCTTTTGAAGTGTAATTAATACTGTAATTATAAAAATAATGATGAAAAGGAATTTTTGTTTGCACCCAAGAGGACAATGTAGATTGTTTCAGAATAAATATGTCTGTACAGAGGGTTATTGCATCTTCTCACTCCTATTTTGAACTTTTCATTTATAGTAAGAAGAACATTTGCTTTCATTTTTGCTAATAAAGAACTGAACTTATTCTCATTTAACTTCACCAAGAAAGTGAAGACAAACTATGTATACATACCTTCTGAGTGTTCACTGATGTCAGGTGCTATTATAGCTCACAGTAACAGTTACTGTGAGCTATAATAGGTTGAGTGAATCGGTGATAATGCCCTCAGTAACAGAGTCTCACAGTCAGACATCACCCAGGGATCCTCCAGTTCACTGAGGTCAGTCCAGTTTGATCAACCCTCAAAACCACTGGAGCGTGGTTCATCTTACCTCAGGGCTTTCTCTCAGAAGCCCAGGAAACATGAGCAGTGAGAAGTATGTGTTTCCTCATGCACAGATACTACAAGGCCTAGTTGTTCACAAGATAAACGTCTCCTACGTACGTGGCCCTTTGTAGATCTTAATACATGATCCGTAATACATGTACATAAACACACACAAATATTTTTTTCTAGTACTTTACACATCGATGAAGTACAGCACTGTTTAAAATAAGGTGTGTGTGTGTGTGTGTCACAGGAAATGTTCTAAATGTCACCATAGCTCAATTTCAATAGACTGGTAAGCTATCGATTGGCAGTAATTTATGGTTCGATGCGTAAAGATGAGCTGCCTAAGACAGGCTGTCCACTTCGCTTTTAAGAGCTCTATTAGAACTCACACTAAAGACGATCCACAAGTGTGTCACTGAGAGCTAATTTACTCCTACAGCAGACCATTTAGACCATTACTGAAACACACACATAGACACAGAAGCACAACGATTGAATGACGCTTGTGTGTACACATCTTTCCCATCTCTACACCAGTTCATCACTTGCTATATTTCTCTTTCCATTTTTATGTATTTCCTCTCACCATATCAGCCAGTCTCCAGCTGATTTATTTATAATACATGTTGAAGCCGCAGCTCCAGTATCTCTCAGTGTGTTTCAAAGGGACATTTAATTCAACAGCTAAAGTGAAAGAAGAAAATTAAACTGACCATCTGTTAAATGGAAATGGGACTTTTGTCCAGTCTAGACATACAGTAGGAAGATGCGTTTCTATCGGGAATAACAAAATAAAACGTCAGTAAAACATCAAGATCAAGCTATTTGAGCTGTGTTAGGTGTGGTTCATTGATAAAGTGTTAATCAAAATCAGATGATTAAAATTTAATTGAGATGCATTTGCATTGAGATGAGATTCAATTTGTTATTTTCTGTCTTTCTCTCCTCAGCTCCAACAGGACTGTCCCCACCTGAATTACATACTGTGAATGAAACCACCATTCTAATAGACTGGGACCCCCCAGCTCAACTCAATGGACCACACCCACTATATCAGGTATGTGACAGTATTGGCGTACATACCTTATAATATATGTCAGTTGGCATTGGTTGTGGCAGCAATTCAAATTTTTAACTTACGTTTGAATTATGTCATATATCTTCTGCTACGTGCGCCACCATGAGGTTGACGTGTGGTTCTCAGCATGTTAGCATTGTTAGCTCAGAGCACACCCTTTTAATGCTGCTAGCTCAACTGTAGACTTGAACAGTAACAGATGTATAAATTTCATCAAATTTGAGAATGTGAAGTGTTACTTTTCCAGGTGGAGAGAACAGACGTCTCTTTCTCTAACTCACAAGATCCTGTCGTCAGAGGAACCAGATTCCCAGGAAACAGTTATCATCAGTTTCCCAGTGACACTCTACCTACCAACACTGACTTCACAGGTAAAAAAGATATCTGTATTTGCGTTAAAAATGGTTGTCTGTCTGCGTTCCTATCTGCTGTGCATATGAGTGTGTGTTCACATGCAAAAAGTGCCCGTCTTTTCTGGTTTATTTTTGTGTTGCTCAGTGATTGACTGCGGTGTCCCAGTCTTCTAGTGACACTCCTTTAGAATGACTTCCCCAGTCATCTTAAAGGACAATTATCTTTCTGTTTACCAGCATCATTAGAGGGTTGAGCTGCACAGCCAAACATGTTCTGCTTCATCTGAGAACATCACCCAGTCTGACGCTCATAATTAATGACTGCTGATACTAATCAGTGGGATTTGAGCGGGCAAAGCTCTTTGATGCCACTCGAGATTACTTCACTGTCCTGCACAGTCCTCGTATCACCAGTTAAGTCTTTCTGCATGGACACAATGTTTAAATTTGGGTCACAGAAAAACCTTTTCCAAACCACATGAAAACTGTGATAAAATCTAAAAAATAAATTCACGTTTGTGGGCAAAGTAGTTTTCTAGAACTCCTGACAAATTCTTGACTTTTTGCAGATAAAAGTTTTCATCTGTAATCCTTATGTGTCTGTAATTGAGTCAACAAAGCTCTCTATATTAGCCACATAATCTTGTTGCGTCTAAAATACCTGAATATGTTTGCTACTCATAAAGCAGTTTCATGTACTGTTCATTATATATATTCTGAGGAAAAACTCGCAAACTGAGACAATCAAAGTCGTAAATTAACGAGAAGCTCAAATAGAAATTCTCTGACATTAAGGTTGCAAATTTAGAGAAAAAAGAGAGTATTTTTTTGTCAAGGAACCACAGCAGAGAGAGCGAGAAGAAGAGTGAGACAGAAGGCATTTGGACTGTTGGGACAGAAGTGCAGTCACAAGACAAAAACTGGTCATTTGATCAGGAAGTCTGATGAAATTCTGATTTTCACAGCAGATTGGGCTTCTTATAAATTTGTGACTTTATAATCTCTGAGAATAATCAAGTCTTTTATAATGAATTTGTTTTTTCTCTAAAATGTACAACTTTGATATCAGAAATCCTAATGGCCCTAATACACCATCATACAGATTAGATATTGTTCCCATATCACATGTCCGACCTCCTCTTGGATTTCTCTGTGTTACTACCATAAAATAATGTGCGTCAAATGATAGGTCTTTAAATGTAATTTCTTTGAGTTCTTTTGGAGCTTAATGGTAAGACAGTGTTGAGTTATCTTCTTGCAAATCAGCAAAAAAAAAATAAAAAAACTGTTTGTAGGCAAATGGAAAGAAATCTCTACAGTTGTCTAACCAATTTATTTTTTATCATGGTTGCTCTGATTCCTGTGTTTTCATCCCAAATCAACAAATGGTGATATTTTGATCATATCCATGATTCTTCAGCACAAATGTAAATAGATATATCTGAATGCTACCAGCAAATAGACAATGATTTTTGCTATTGAGAGGGTTCCTCTCATCTCCTCCACTCTCCTCCTTCATAAAGGGTAATGGATCAGACAATGACTTTCAGACCGGATCTATTCTGGACCATGAATGTGTCGGCAGTCCTCAAACCATCGCCCTTTTACAACCATCAATACTAATAGCATCATCTACAGACAATTATTCCCATCGAAGCGCATGGAACAGCGAACAAATCAAAGCCAAATTGGATTATGAATGTAATGCAGTGTAATGCGCCCTCGAGAGTCAATTGATCACAGAGGAGAGACTCGTCAATCGTTGATGTCTTGTAGTAACCCCAACAATAACGTTTGTGAAATTTTCATGACTCAAATCTTTGCATAGTATTTTCTGATCAGTAATACTATTGCAGTACCCCATATTTCATTCAGAAAGCTCTGGCAGCATTGATGGAAATGGTGGCTCATCATATTTCCCCATCAACATGATGCACCGTACTAGGAATATTAATAATGTGTTTTTATATGTTCATTCGGGGTCATACTACAGGCTTTCTCATTTCCTAATCATATGAATTAAGGGCACATCTTTGAGCGTGGCCAGTGTTCTGTATGTTAAATCTTAGTTAAGTTTGTGGTGTAAGATGACATGAAATTTGCCCTTTCACCTGTAATTTTATGGCCACTTCACTTAAATTATTTTTGGCTAAATAGGTTGTTTTCTGTGTGCTATTATTGTGATAGAAGTGGATGTTTCCATAAATGATAAGCCTGCTCGCTTGTGATTAACGATGCTTCTTAATGCTGTATGGACATGGGGTACTTGAGGTCAATATTTACCACACTGAATCTTACTTTAGATAAAACAGGAGTATAACCATATGCAATCATGCTGTGATTATGAATACCCTGTAAGTGCTTGTTTCCATAAATGCATGTTAGTCCATTCATCTTATTTGTAATGCCTCTGTATCTAAAGCCGTACAATGTGACTTCTGATTCTCCTTGGACTCTGTGCATCACAGTTAAGAGTGAAGTACAGTATTATTAAATAACCCATTTAAATGGACCCTGGTTCAAAAAAGATAATATACTCCTCTGTCGTCATTTGTAATTTTTCAGTATTTGAGCCTGAAATGGACTGATTGCAGCGAGCATGATGGCCTGCTCATATTTTCACTAATCCAGATGTATTTCTACAACCTACAGTAAATGAGGAGAGATTAAACATCACAAACATAGTTTAGAAAAAAAAGAATAAAGAATGAATGCATGAACAAATAGCATAACAGATTTCCAGACACATCTAATACCGTACAGTGCTGCAGCACCACTGCAGCAATTGAGCAGGAAAGAGGGAAATGTTAAATGATACAAATTATTTTTCCTTAATTAATATGATTGATTGCCAGGCATTGACGTTGAGAGGAGAGGGGGAGAAATGTGTGAAGGGAAAGTTTGCACAGACATCATTAGTTTTTCCCCATTTAAAGATTAATCAGAAGAGGCTGGGCTCTTTAATTCTGTCATTTGTATATTTAATGGGCTGCTGCAGAATCTATGGGTGTAATTAGCTAGCTGCCGCGCTCTCATTAATACGCCAGGCTCTGATTAATGCCAGCACAGAGCTAACATGACTGGAGTTATTCAGGTTATGTTGTGTAGATGATTGCACACATCCTCCACTGTTTACTGAGACAGAAAGACGAGAAACAATACAATAACACATGGAACAATACTACCTAATAAATAACACTATACTTAAAATTGTAAATGCCTGAATATAGCTAAATGTTATTGTTACGTATTGTGGAATATGACACAAATCCTCTTTGCTCACTTAGGGACAGAGACAGAGGAACAGTACATTAAGAAAGAACAATAAACTCAATTTAAAACAATCTTTAATCATTTAATCTACAGAAGACTCATGCAATTCTCTTAACTACTCTGAAGTTGATGTTGTGAGTATAATTGGTTTATAGGTTATATTCTTTAAAGAGCATTAAGTAATATATCAGTCATGAAAAAAAACAAAGGTCTTGTTCTGGCCAAGCCGGGTGACTCCATATTTTGCTTTGAAAGCTGTAGATTAAGCACATTTAAAATTGAGAATAGGATCTCTTTATCAAGAGAGGTCTGAGAACAAAAAATAAAAACATTTACAGGAACACAGTCAACAAACACAGAAGAGAAAAGAGTTAATTAAAACAATTACACTAATCACTAAAAATGTCAGAAAGGAGAGATTTAAAACAACCAAGGGGAAAATTATTTTCTAGTTTGAGTACAGCTTGTAGCTCATTCCATTTAAAATGTGCACCTGAACCCAGATCTGCCAGCATTTGTGCGAACATTAGGGCTTAAAGTTAGGTAGTTATTTAATCTTGTGCTCTAGTTGCTAGTTATAAATGAGGGAAGAGAAGTGAGGTAGTTTGGAGGTTTCCATAAAACAGCTTTGTAAATGAATAGCGTTAAATGTCTGTTGACTGTAACAATTACCATCCAATAGTAAACAGTAAAATTAATCACTTTTATATTGCTGTTGTCTTTGCTTTTTACAATCAAGTATATATCAGCTGTTTAACATGAAGCAGTAACAAGCGCAGTGCACAGTGTATTGAGGATGTGTACTTCTGTGAGTTCTGTAAGTGCATGCTGGTGTTTTGTGTGATAAAATATGTGTGTATGCGTTTGCATGTACACCTGTCATGATGTGTGCTCAGGTTTGTCTGTTGATGGCTCCAAAGTGGTTGTCAGTGTGAAGTAGCACAAGTCCTGTGGGGAAATCTGAAGAAAGTAACACTGAGAACGGTCATAGTCATAGTCACTTAGATTGCTGTATATTTGGGCCCTTCGCAGCAGACATACTAAACGTTAGTGTATATGCAAACACCAACAGATGCCTCCAGAAGAACATATTTGGAAAATGCTAAATTACTGTGCTAAATGTCATGCACACTGTACATACACATATACATACACATTGACACCATCACTGTTTGGCCACTGTTAGGCTTGGACTAGATGTCTTTGAAAATTTGTCTAAAGCGGTTTTCTTAATAACACAGTGTGACATGAGGAAACCCACATTCTTGAGTTCATCTTAAGACAGTGGAGCAAAGCCCAAGTTCAGGATTTTGCGTACCATTTCTTTATATGAAGCTAAGGATATAATGCACCGTCAGGCACCATTTAATGTAACCTGTTCTCTGTTGTATAAAATGTATATGAACTCCTGTGCTGATGGTGCAGTATAATAGTAGTTATGCTGCTTCTCCGCTTGAGTGTGTGTTAGAGTCCCATGGGCCTGTGCCCTGCATGCAGGACTGGTTTTGAGTGTGTATGTGTGTGACGGAACATGTCCACATCCACTATAGAAAGCACAGTTTGATGCTATCTGCAGTCCGTTTTACAATGAATAACTAATACCAGTTGGAATGGTTAAAAAAATGGATGGAAGTAGGATACAATGGAGGGAGCAGAGCTGAAGAAAATTGAAGGTGCGAAAATAGAAAACACATTTAGATGAGGCAGTAGGTGGAGAATGTAAAGGTCAAGAAAAAGACGATGAAGGTTAAAAGCGAAGGGAAGAAAGAAAGGAAGGGATGAGAGATCAGGAGTGTGTGACAGAGAGAGAGAAGGTTAAAAGGGGAAAATGAATTGTCAGGTACCTGTCATGACTTCACTCATCTCTGTGGTGACAAGGTCATGAATGTAAATGACAGGTGCTTGCATTATGTACAGAATGCAAGTCCAGTGTAAAGAACATCTTTGTCTTAGCCATATACTCCTACCACAGTTACCATACGTTTGTTTCCATTTAGACTTGCTATAATAAATCATGCACCAAGGTTAAACTATTGATTTTCTCCTGTATTGGTATTTAGTGCATATGTGTGCTGCCAAAATGGGAAAATTTTATATTCCCTTATATTTAAGGAGCTTTTCCCTCATTTCTTTCCTGTCATTCTATAACATGCTCTGTCACCCAGTTTATCTTTTTCTAAATTAGGGCTTTGTTTCCAAAACCTGGAAAACAACACCCACTCAACCACCACAAGTTTACTTGCTTAGTTTTGCTCAATTCCTGCATTCCAGGATGCCTGAGGGATCATGATTATATTATAATTAGGGGTGCATGATCTGGTGTCTACATCTGATAAAGAAGGTCAACAGACCAAAATACATGGTGAGAAACAGAGTAAGGCAGGACAGGTGGGTGTGTGTGCAAGCTTAAATCTGTTTGGAGGCCAGAGGTGGAAAAAAACTGAAGGAAAATAAATGTGAGACGATTAAAGTAGTTTGTGAGTAAACTCTAGAGGAAGGTGGAGTATCAAGCTGAATTAAAATGGTGAAATAAGAAATAACCTACTAGAGCAGACAACCATGAACAATGCCCAGAGAAGTGTTTTTGTTTGTTTGTTTGTTTGTTTTTTACCTTTGACCTTTTGGATGTAAAATATCATCATTTCATTATTTTATCCTATTAGACGCATGAGAAAAATCACAAACTTCACAAAGACACTTGAAAATTTGTCATAATGTGTTTTGTGAGGTCATAGTGGCCTTGACTTTTGACCACTGAAATCAGTTCAAATTCATCCTTGAGTTTAAATGGACATTTGTGCCAAATTTGGAGAAGTTCTCAGGTGTTCCTGAGATATCACGCTCAGAAGACAACACGAGCCTGATACTGCTCCTTGATATACCTCAGACTTGGGATGTTAATGATTAATCATCAATCATGTTTAATTTCTATCAAGAATTGAACTGAATAAGAAAGAACAGTGAAAAAAATGCTGTATAAAGATTGAGTACAACGTTGCTGTTGTGCCACCTGAAAAATCAGCACCTGATGGTTGCACGTCAAAAGTGGAACGTCGTCTTCTCAGCGAGCATCGTGTCAGTGTTAGGAGATGATGTTCATCCTATTTGTCCTGCACTTGCTAATGTGTTATCAAAGCAACACCTGGGGGGACTTTCAAGACAGCCTGCCCAAACGTCCACTTGAGCCTCAAAGATGAACTCGTTATCATCATCTTCAGTGCTGCAGGGTTGAAGATGTGTGTGAAGCATCCACGTTAGAACTACAGCTTCTTTGTTTTCTGTCAACTTTATTGGTCAAGCATATAAAAACAAATAAGGAACTGGACTTTGTTTTTTGTTTTTCTCACTTACACACTAATAGATATACACCAGTAGCGTTTCGCAAGCTCATTGGTTTTACCTGAGCTTCAGGCAACTGTCAACTCTCCATGTGAGAAAGTGCTCAAAGAACTGCTGATGAAGTCCTAACATTAACAGCCACAGTTTAAAAAAAAAAAAAAAATCCACTTTTGTAATGAATATATACAAACTGCTGAACAAAATGTCAATCTGTGTGAGATAAAATTGAGATTTTGGGCTATATATAATAAGACTTGAACTGACTTTTCATATTTAAGTTCTCTATCTTTTTCTACATACCAACAGGTAGAATAAGAATACATCCAGTTACAAATAGACCCACAGCACAAAATGGCTTCAAAACTGAGAGCCTTGAAATCTGTAGTCATCTTGAGCTTGACATATAACTGTTTGACTTCTCTCTGTGTTAAGTAAATTCACACTCATTATTTTACTAACACTGGCTTCTAATGAACCCTGGACTGCCTCCATTCAACTCCTCAGATCTTCCCACACTTCTGTTCCCTTCAGAGACAGGATATGCACACGCACTGAGATACACACATAAAATCACATCTTCTCTGTCGCTGTGTGGATCTAGTAGTGGATTAAGATCCAATCTCTGATCTATAGTAACATGACAGGACAGCACGCTGGATGAATTCTGTGTTTTGTGTGTGTGTGTGTGTGTGTGTGTGTGTGTGTGTTAGAGGTCCTGTTGGTCTAAAAACCCACAAGTTTCCCACATTGCTGAAGCTTTGATTCACGGTATGCATTAGCAAATGATGTATTGCACACTTCCAGCTGAGGCAGGACAGCTGTGTTGGAATGATGCAAATCCGATCAGTTGTTCAGGATTTTATATAGACTTTAATGTTTTGCAAAATAGCATAATTGGGCTTTATCTGAGAGATACAGGAGTTATGATAAACTTTAGTTTAAGAAAGGCATTTACACATTCCTATCTTTTTTACTTTACGAGTAAAGAAGATAGCAATTGGCCCTACATGAGAGTTCTGTCACCAAGTTGTAGTATGAGATTGTGAGCCCTGTTCTCTAGTGTTGTGTCTGGCGTCGCCAGGGTGTTTACTGAGTTTACCATGCGTATTATATGGATTTGAAGAAATGTGAGTGTTAATTTTGAAAGAAGGGACGGAAGAAGTTCACATATTTGAATGTGATCAGAAACTTTAAGACTTTTTAGGGTAGAGATTAAATTCTGGATTCTGTCTGATATGTAAGCGGTTTAACAGTGGGACATTACAGGTCCCTTATTAAGTTACACATTGATAAGCCCCCACAACCAGCTCCACTCTATTGTAAACAATTTCATTTATGACAGTATGACTCAGTATGTACTAAAAGTATTGTTTAATGTTAAATGTTAATTAGTCAATACAAATGAAATCAAATAAAATCTTAACCCCCTCCTGTCTCTCTCTCTGTCTCTGTCTCTGTCTCAGGTGTTAAGTTGAGTTTCAAGACTCGGTCTCCAGATGGCCTGGTGTTCTGTGCCTTCTCTCCAGGAACTCAGGAGGAGTTTCTGGCTCTTCAGATCAAAGATGGACGCCCTTATTTTTTGTTTGACCCACAGGTATGTAAAAAAAATTTTTTACCATTTCTAAAAACAGATATTTCAGGACAGACATGCATAATAATAAAAATCAGTAAGCTGAGTGGAATCAGGTGTTACCTCTGTGTCTTTTACGAAGGTAAAGGGCGGTCAGGAGGCTGTCAGCGTCAGCCAAAGGTAGCATTTCTCTTTAAAATTTGGAGGGAAATTGAGTTTTCTTAACTTTAATTCAGTACTCTTTTTTTGAGGGTCTTCATAACACTCGATCAGAGCCATCTCCATCTAGCTTGACCACTACTAAGTGTACTTTAATGTTCACAATGTCATATTTTAGAGAAGAACATGCCAGAATTTTATTTTAAAGTATGTTTCTGCCCTTAGACTCTGTTTAACTCAAATTGTTTTAGTGTTTTAAGCATCTTTTTCACTCACATTATTTCATTTGTTTTTTGCCTCTTATTTTATTACTTCATTCTGTTCTCTTTACTTACTAGCTCACCTTCACCGGTCTTTTTCTTATTTTTTATTTGATCCACTTCTGTCTCTCTGAATTCCTCTCTTTTTTCCCCCTCTCTTGCTGTCTCCCATTTTCTCTCTCACTTGCTCTCATCTAGTAAATGTGATCTGTAGCCCCTCATTGGTTTCTGTCAGGGAGACAGGGAGAGGGGGGAAAAAACTTTGAAAGTGTGTCAACGTTTGAATTGGACTGCAATTAACTCATTCCCTGCAGTCACCACGCGTGAATACCAATTGCAAGCTAATTAAGCTTTGCACTCTTGCGCACACACACACACACACACACACACACATATACATACGCAGCCCTGCTTCCCTTATCCGTCCATACAGACACATGTAGAGGGGTTAAAGAGTCAACGACTTCGATGATGAAAGTGATGATGGGAGATGATTACACATGCTTCCATGAGACCACCAACTAATTACACACACAAACACACATGCACACACACTTATACTTTACATCCTCATCGCTATCACTCAAATACTTGGTATCAAAAAGACTTGATCGAAATATAACCATGGCATGTATCTGTGTATGTATAGGGCTGTATGTCACTGAATAGATCCTTGTTGACTCACAGTGTTGTGAGTATATGAGTGTGTGTCTTCTCCAAATGGGTTGATTCCTTTGTTTAGGCTAGTTTGGGGTAATTAACGGTGGGAGTGGTGTCACGGCTTATTAGTGTTCCCCTAGATACATATAGCTGGGCCCATTACTTCCCCCTATTAGCCTGTTGAGCTAGCCTAATGGGATTACTAGTGCAAGGGGAGCTAATTTAGCATGACACCGGAAAGTGATATTCTCATAAATATGTGTGCATGTGAGCCAGAGACACTCATACACACATGCAAACTATATTGAAGCACATGAGTACTACAAACATTTCCTCACATGTAGAACAGATAGACCAAGCACAGAAGTTAACTCACTGTCACAAACTATTTAACACACACACACACACACACACACACATTCTCTCACACATAACATTTGCACTCCACTGATGCAGGTGAGTTGTTTTATGGACCCCCGGCTGTCTCAGTGTACAGAAGTTTAAGTAGCAACTGGTAACTACAATGTCTGTCGCAGGCTGTAATGCTG
This sequence comes from Scatophagus argus, assembly GCF_020382885.2. Classification (NCBI taxonomy): domain Eukaryota; kingdom Metazoa; phylum Chordata; class Actinopteri; family Scatophagidae; genus Scatophagus; species Scatophagus argus. The sequence continues at coordinate 12,232,367 of NC_058493.1, forward strand.
TAGTATACATGGAACTCATCACAGCCTCCAATACCAGCTAGGTGCAGCCTGCTCCTCTGCTCCATTATTAAAGAGGTTCCTGTTTTCACCCTTAATCACTTATGAAAATACACAAATCTTAAATACCTAATATTATTAAAATTTTGTCTATTTCCATCTATTGTTCAACAGGAACACCAGCACTTCTCTCAGTTCCACAGCATATAAAAGCCAGTAGAAATTAGGAGGTGACTCAACGAACAGGGACTACGACACCAGCTCCAGATCCCTCTTTGTTCTCTTCATCCATACTCAGCTCCTTCTCTAGTGGTGAACTTACAGGAACTGAATAAGTTGTTTATGTGATATAAAATCGTTCTTGTGCTGGGCTCACCCTTCACAAAGTCACTAAATCAGAAATCAATACTTTGTTTCAAGGGGCTTGACAATCTGTGCAGCATTCAATGCCCTCTGACCTTAGACACTGGATTCAGATGAGGAAAAACTCCCTCAGAAAACTCTTTAATGGGGAAAGACAGATATGTAATAGATGTTGTGTGAACAGAATAAAGCAGTAAGAACAAATTCATGATGATAAAATTACATATGCATATACATCCAATCCGGAGTCAGACACTGCATGGACTTTATAAAGTGTGATAGGAATTATCACCTCATGGTGTGAGAAATTAGCAGACCCACAGTCATTATTTATTTTACAGAGTTTATCCCCTAATATTTTCTTCTTGAATTCTTAAGAAAAGCATTTTTTTAAATATCTGTCAGGTGAGACATTCAGACAGTTGTGTTAGTGTGTTTGTGTAAAAGAGAGAGCAGGACAGAGAGAGAGAGAGAGAGAGAGAGAGAGAGAGAGAGAGAGAGAGAGAGAATGGTAGAAGGACTCCTCCCATGTTGTCTTGTTAAGTAGAGCTGTCTAGCAATGGTAGTAAAGATGTCAGAGACTGATATACTCTGGCATTCATACATTTATTGATCTCATCATTAAATCTTCATCACTGTGTGGGTCTCTGTGTGTGGATATGCGTTGTTTGTGTGAGTGTGCACATTACCCGTTACTCTTGTTTTACTACACTACTCTCTGCCGACTCGCTAAAAGCTGATCACAACAATGATGTCATACTTGATAGGTGGCAAAAAGCCCTGTAACAACACTTTGATGATTATATGTGCATGTTTGCGTCCTTTTGGGGGCGGTGTATGTGTGTGTCATCGATCCTTAATGTCTAACCTTTTTTGCACAACAGAGGGATAAAGACACGATAATTAAAATTCTTACTAAGTAAGCATGTTTGATTGTGCTATGATTTGGAAAGTGATCACTCAACTTTAGCGATTACTTTAAGATAGGCAGTCGCAAGACCTGTGGTCAGAAGAAGTAAGTATTGGTCAGCTGGGATGTCTTCACAACACCATTAATGTATAAATTCTTATCTGTGTTGTGGGTTTGTGTGTGTAGGGGTCAGCAGTGGCTGTAAGAGTGCAGGATGATGGAGGGCGCCGCTACGACGATGGACAATGGCACAGCATCGCAGCAACAAGGCGAGGGGCCGTGGGAACAATCGTTGTAAACAATCAATACGGAGGTAACTCTTCTCATATTCATACCACTGTGTGTATCTGCTCAGTATGTGGGTGTTTGAGTGTAAATGTGAGTGTTTTTATGCTCGTGTTTACATGTGAGGATGTGCTCGTGCAGGATGAGACTGACTTCTGTGTGTGTTGCTATGTGCGTAAATCCCCCAGGTCCGCATGGAGGTATTAGTCAGGTTAATCCCAGCCACTCTGTGCCTGATGAGAAACACTACTTCACACACACACAAACACAAACATGTTCCTCTGTTGTTCTCAAATATGTTATTAATTTTCTGTCTTCCAAGGTAAATCGCATCGGCATAACCACCATCTGCACTTTCTTATAATATCTGTCTCTTCATTCCAATGTGTTCCTTTGTGTTCTCTAAATTCTCTAATTTCATAATTACTCTTACCCTCCTTTAATTCCATACTTTTGCTTTGCCTCACCACCTCCACCACCAGGAAGTGCTTCAGCTTCCAGCGGCAGCACCATTATTGGTGAGAACACAGGGGTGTTTTTTGGAGGACTGCCTGAAAACTTTACTTTGTTGAGAGAGGATCCAGGTAAGTCCGCCATCACTCACTGTATTTTTTTACTGGCATCTATTATATATTTATTTTATATTGTTGCTACTGTTTATAATCTTTAACATTTGTATAGATTTGATTCATGCTGGCCGCCTAAACCTGGTTTGGCTTTTGAACTTTTATTGTTTCTTCAAAGGAGGAAATCTTATTTTGCCAAAATTCTCTTCACTCTTTTCCATAAGGCAACTAGTGCTTCAGCCCTTTATTACTTGTAAGGTTTCTGTCAACTTAAACTATCATTTAGAACTATCAACTATCATTTCTTATCATTTAAAAGTCTGCTGATAGGAGTCCAGCCTTACTACAATCAGAGTCAACTGCCTGCCCTCATAAAATTTGTCATCATTCTCATATTAATTCTTGTAAACTGCTGGTCATTCTTATTGATAAAACTGGATGGGAAATACAACACGAAATCCAATTTTAAACCTAAAGTCAATATTTAAACGGTTTGAAAGCGTGGAGTGAAAAAGTTGTAGTTTTTAATGTTGTCTGTTTGACCAGGTGAAGCCCGGCTAGTGCGACAGGGTTTCTCTGGTTGCCTCAGAGACGTGAGTTTGAAGGTGACTGACAGCCCCTCAGAGGAATGGAAGTCTCTGGACTGGACAGCAGCCACAAAGAAGGTGGAAGCATACGACAGCTGGGAGGGATGTCCTGTTCAAACTGTGGATGGAGCCCATTTTCTGGGTCACGGTAAGATCTTAATGATTGATGACGATAACATAAATGGTAAGAGTGATTTGTTTTTTCCTAATTTACTCTTATGTTTCATAAGTGCAACGCACAATAACATTGCTTCTTTCTGAATTGATCAATGTAGTGTTTGTTGTTGTAGCACAATACTTCATACTGTGGGATATCAGCATAATATACAACAGGGTATTAGCATTGTAGACAACATCTCTTTTCATGAGCAGGCTGTGTTTGGATACACCTTCAGTAAGTGTTCCTAATAGACTGGTAACACTGTAAGATGCTTGATGCTATGCTGGTGATAATGAGGTTGCTGTTTCATGTTGACAAATATGATGATGATGATAAGTTAATTGGTCTCTGTGTGAAAGATCAGGTTCATCAGTGCACATTTTCTCCATTGTTGCTCTGTGAAGGGCCTGTGAATCCAATCTTTCACTTTTAAGTGTGGCTTTTAAACATTTGATAAAACATTTTAACCCTGAACATGGTACACATTTTTAAGTGTGACTCAAACTTTATATTTTGACTTTACAAGTCAATGAAAGAATATGCTTTCTTTAGCTCCCAGCCTTGTAATAAAATTTTGTGTCGTCTGTAATTATTTCTTCTTGTTTCAGGTTACTTGGAGATGAGCAGAGATGTATTCAGTGGAGGGCGAGATTTTGACATTTCTATGGGTTTCAGAACAGACCAGCTCAATGCACTTTTACTCTTTACGTACAGCACACAAACTACAGACTACATGCTGGTATGGAGAACAGACAATTTTACAGTTATCTTTTACATACTGTCCATACTCAAACAAAACTTTAAGAAATTCAGGACAAAGAATTAGCTTGTGATATTTTGTTTATTGGTGTGCATTTTTAGGTGGAGCTGGAAGCCGGCCTCCTTTCCTTCATTCTTGCCTCTGGAGGTCATGTGACTGAGCTCAGCATGTGGGTGGGGCTTAGCTACTGTGATGGAGACTGGAAACAGCTTTCACTGGCAAAACGCGGCTCGCTTGTCTCTGCTGCAGTTGATGACTGGGCAGAGGAGACAAGGGGAGTGGGAGAAGCAGTAAGACTTAGAGTCGATTCACCATTATACTTAGGGGGAGTGCCCACAGAGCTCATACATCCTGCTCTTGACAGACGAAGTCACAAACACGGTGAGATATACACTAACACAGAATAAAATTTGTTTGTTTGCATAATCAAAATGACAGGCAGAGAAAACGTGTTTTAAGATGCGTCATGGGGTTGATGCAGTATGTACACACTGTGCAACTAGTTGTTGTTTTGGATGTTTTCTTTCGTCGACCTCATACAGTTTTCTACAGTTGGTCCAACATGTCACTTTGTATGTTTGTGAGCTCCTTAAGGTATTTATATTAATTGTCATTTTTGATGTGTCTCTTACTTACTTGCTCCTGTCTGGACAGAGCAGAATTAAATAAACCAGGGGTCCTAGTGAATACATTAGTAATCGATTGCATCTTTTCCAACTTCAGTTTAATAGCCTGGTTAATAATCCTCAGGAGTTAAGAGCATAAGTTTGGTGCATAAGCATATAACGTGTTAACATGAGAGAAGAGGACAATGGTGCTTATTTTAACAATTTAAAATAGAAAAAACGGGCAGACATCTGACACCATTTTCAGGAAGATGTACCCTTCTCTATTCTCCTCCCCTTCTTTCTTTTGCTCATTTTTCTTTTCCTCTTCATCTTATGCTGTGTTCTTTTCTTCTTTGCTCTTTTACAGGCCTAGGGGGTTGCATAAGAGGTCTTACCATACGAAGTGATGAAACAAACCATCCTGTCAGTCAAAGTGTTAACCTCTCTGTTGCCTCCCGCCGGTCTGTCAGAGTCTACTTAGACGGCTGTCCCACCAGTGAAAGCCGGTACAACTGCAGAGGAAACGATTCAGTGTTGGTGTATAGTGGAAGGAAGACACAAGCCACAGATAACAGTCTACAGCCTTTCACTGGTAACAATGCACAGTACACAGTATGCATGTACATAACTACACAGAGACATCACTCACCTGAAAAGGAGGTGTAGACCTCTGGCACACGGTCAACACTAATAGAGTAAAAACACTTAAGTGACAGAACCTCCATCACACAACTAATACAAAACACATGGCATTGATACTCCTCTCTCTATTGCAACCACCAATTAAAAGTGACATTTAATTAAAGGAAAACCAACTAGATGAGAAATAGCTGGTAAGCAAAAGATGTGACATGAGTCACATGAGCACATTTTGGCTTCTGCCATTGATAAGAGCAATACTGTGGAAATAGGGACTTGTGCACAGGTGTATTTAATGTTATAGATAAATGTGACAATTTATTATGATACTGATTACAGGTGATGCATTGTTTTTGTGCATGCTTTCTTAATTTAAGGAATATATTTCTCCCCTGTCCCAAACTCCTCCTCATATTTGCAAACACACACACATATACACACCCCCTTCAAGAGTACTTGTACAGGTTTGTGGCCTTGGCTGCAGGAGGTTGGACAGCTGGACCTTGGCAAAGAGGACGCAGTCAAAGCATAGGTAAACTGTTTACATGTATACAATATGTTCACAGTGAGATATGATATTAACGATGTCATAAAAATGATTCGCCCTTGCATTTTTTCACTTTCGCTCCCCACTCTAGCTGTGTGAGTGTGTTTTCAGATTCACATGTACACTATATAGGCAAAAGTATTGGGACACCTGACCATTACATCAGTATAGACTTTACATAGACAGCTTCCACTAGATTTTGGAATGTTTCTGTGGGGATTTTTGCCCATTCATGCAGTAGATCATTTGTGAGGTCAGGCCCTGATGTTGGACCAAATGGCCTGGCTCACAGTCTCCGTTCCAGTCTCCGTTCATAGCAGTGGTGTTGGATGGGGTTGAGGTCAGGGCTCTGTGTGGGCCTGTCAAGTTCTTCCACACTAAACTCATCCAAACATGGTTTTATGGACTTTGCTTTGTGCACTGGGGCACAGTCATGCTGGAATAGCAAAGGGCCTTCCTCAAACTGTTGCCACAAATTTGGAAGCACAGCATTGTCCAAAATGTCTTGGATTTCCCTTCACTGGAAGTGAGGGGCCTGGCACTACCCCACAAAAACAGCCCCACAAAGAGGTGTGTCTGGATACTTTTGACTATATAGTGTATGTTCATTTGATGTGCTGTGTAATCTGTTTTGGAGTTACCACTTCATCTATGAAGTCACTAATAAAATGTATGATTCAGTGGAACTGAATGTTACTCAGATGCATTTTGGCACATTGGCCAAGGAGTAAATATTCCCTGAGGCTGACTATGTTCCATAGTGTTTCTCTTTATCCTTAAGAGATTTTGGATGTAAAATCACTACTATGTTATACAGTATGTGATACTTTTTGAAAGCCATTGATATAACATGTGCCTGACTGTATGAGTGATTGATAAGATCTCCATAAAGGGCATCCCAGTAAAAGGCTGTTAACCCAAAATGGCCTCTGTGGTCCCTTGTGTAATATAAAGCTGCTCGTTAGTAGTGAACGATACACTGACAGGTCTCAGTATACCATGCTATGGCCAGAGAGAGGAATGAAGAAGAGGGAGGAAGAGCTAAGAACATTAAGAACAGGGGGCAGATGGAGGATTGTGAGGAGAGATGGGAGTAGAGAGCCTTAAAATGAGGAAATGGAGGGATGGACAGCAAGAAGGGAAAGGGAGTGAGGAGATGTGGAAAAATGCAATGTGAGTGGCTAATAAAAGAAGGAAGTAAGTGATAGATGTAAGAAAAATGAGAAGATGTAAGAATATCTGAAGTGCAGAAGGAAGGTGAAAAATTTAGGAGGAAAAGGGAAGTCAATAACCTAAACAAGAAAAACAAGGGGCTGGGGCACAACAGACTTAAGTTTATGCCTGGGCAAAACCTAAAAGCACAATAGACGAGACTGAGTAAAATTAAAGAGATTATAAGTTGTTCATAATTGCCATTTTCCACACCAGAATATCTGATCTGCAACCTGCAGTTTCCCCTTTTTACTGTTTTAAGATTTTGCACTGACAGCCAGTCTGTTCTTGGGCCAAGTCCAGGATAAGTGAGAGAGGGGAAAGATGCAAAGATGGATGGAAAAGAAGGTGGTTGTGAGGCAGTGAGATAGACAGAGAGGAAGGGAGGGTAGGGTGGGTGGTGCGAAGCTGGACCATCCTGAACTGCTCAGGATGTCAGAGAGAAAGAAGGGGAGTGCTATAGAGAAGAAGGGAGGCTGATTGCTGTGAAATATGGCCCAGAATGAATGGCTGGCTGTATTAAATCAGTGCTGAAAAAGTTACTACTCTCATAAATACTATTTATGCTAATGGTAAGGTATGATTTACTGGGCCTATTAAAACACAGAGAGATGTGGGATGCTTTTTCTCTCACCTCACAGGCTCTCAATCTCTTGTTTTTCTTTCTTTCCTTTATATTTTCCTTTTCTGCTTTTATTTGATATTTTTCTTTTACATTTATTGTACCTTACCGTTTTTTTTTTTCTTTAGTCCTGTTTTCTTTATTATGTATTTCTTGGTTTAATTATAGTATGTGGTTATTTTATTTCTTTGTTTATTTGTTGCTGTTTATAGTTACTTATCTTTTTCTCTGTCTTGATCTGCAGTATTCTTCTCTTCAGCCTCCTCTCATCTGAAGTAATTTTGCCTCCCTCTCACTCCCTAGCACCAAGGTCTGTATCACCTCCTACCACAGTGCAGAGCCTGAATGGCTTCAGTGCCAAGGTGAGCTGGTTGCCACCCACTGGTGACATGAGAGGGCCGATTGACAGATATGAGTTGAAGGCCTACAATAGAGACCAGCCAGAAGTACCACCTGTCAAAGCTACATACCTGGCTAATGGAAATTTCACAGGTAAAATTCATTCACTTGTCTAAAGTATTTGGACATGCAGTGCGTACACTGATCAGCCAAAACTTTCAAACCTCTCACAGGTGAAGTGAATAACAAAAATCCTTGGGTCATGGCATTCATGTGGATGTTTTTGACTCATACCACCTACTTAAACAAACCTGCGGACAAAGTACACCCCATGGCATTCCTGCCACTCAGTAAAACCCATTCAGGAATGGCCTTCAGTTAGAAGTTATACCTTCAGTTGAGAGACTTCACTGCGCATAACGTGAATCTCATCACAATCAGCATCACATGGATAATTTCTGATAGATATTGGTTGACTTGCAGCCGATGTTCTGTTTGACATACTGTAGCTGGTTTCCTGCCACCTGTCAGGACATTTTGGCTCTTAGTTAAAACACATTCAGGCTGCCTTTTTCACTCACTTTACATCTGTCTCCGAAGCAAACACACATACTCACACATTGTCCCAGGCAACCCTGTTAATGTCTCCTTGGCAAGTTCCCAGTTCCAGGAGACTGTCTCCATTTGGAACAAGACACTCAGGACTACCCCAATGATGTCATACCCTGGCATTGCTCTTTTTTCTCTCTCTCTTTCTGTTGCTCACTTTTCGATCTTCCCTCGCTTCGTCTTTTATGATGATGTCTGCGTCCGCTGCTGCTATTCGTCCCTCCTCTCATCCACTCTGCCATGTCTCCAGGCAAATATGAAGATGAGCTCTCTGTCTCCGTCTTTCTCAGTGTCTCTCTTGCTGCTCCCCATTCCCTCCCTCTCTCTTTGCCAGACATTAAGACTACCGTGATAAGGCGTCTTGTTAATTTATGATGGCCTCGACACCTGACTGCAGAATTACACCAACGGCTAAAAAACACAGAGAGCAAATGAGGGTGTAATGGCAGCGGAGTGGGGCCCTGGCCCCTAATTGAATTAAAAGACATGGGTAACAGAGATAGAGAAAGGAACAGAGGGAGGAAAAAGAGAGATAAGTACAGGGTGACTGGACACAGGGGGTGAGGAGAGGTTTTTATTTGGGGGGGGATGTAAAAGGATGACTTACAAAATACAGAAAGGAACAGAGAGGTGAGAGACGACTAGGACAGAACACATCAGAGAGGAATGACCGAAGCTTTACAGTTCGAATAGACTCTTGTTGTTGCCAAACGCCGTAAGTTTGCTTAGCAACAGCAGCACGCAGACAGCTTTCAAGCTTTTAAATTGCACTATTGAAGAATGCTAATAGTTACTTCAGTAACAACAGGGTCACATTAAAAGGAGACATAAAAAGCATTAGTCATGTGTAAGGCAGGATTGGCACGAAGGAGTGCTAAAGGATTAGCATTGCATTTTTGAAGTTAAAACAGTACTCACATGAGCATGTGTACACAAAATAATACATTCTGTGCTTCAGCCAAAGCTACCTGTGGTTTTAGCAGTCAGGGTTAGCAAAATCAAAGTTAGTCTTCTCTAAACAAAACTCCCTCCGTCTGTGCTGTTTGCTTCACTCCCTCTCTCCTCCTCTTCCTCCTCCTTCCCTCCAGGTGTGCTGACAGGTCTTACTCCATCCACTCAATACATTATCACTGTAAGTGCCTGCAGTCCTGTTGGCTGCACTGAGAGTCTTCATAATGACAATGATGGGGATAATGATTGGAGATCAAGCCTTACAACCCCGGAGGAAGGTAAGGCTGTGAAGTGCAAACACACATGCACACATACACACACACGCGTGTGCATCCGTATATGAACAGAAGTCCTGTCTTTCTCGATCCTGTACCTGCCTCTGGACACACTGAGACACTCTCACCCTGTTTCCTCTGTGATTTTTTGGTCGTAAGAAGAGAGAAGTAGAGAGCTAGACAAGATTGCACCACACAAAATGCTAAAAGAAAGAAGCACACTGCAACTGAGTGAAAGGCAGATAGTATGTTGTAACATTTTTCCTTTCTTGGTGGTCAAGGAAGGAAGATTACATGTATAAAGCAGGAGGAAATGGAAGAGGAAAAGAGATTTTTCTTCATACGTTAGCCGCTACATTAATCTGTGTTGGACTAACTGGCCTTGTTGGGGAGATAATGTGACGGCAGGGGTCAGTGCAGAGACAGCACAAATCAATCTGAAGTAAAAGAAAAAAAACAGATTACTGTATTGATTCTCACTGAGCACAGAGTTAAGACACTGAACTGTGTTACAAAGACTGGAGACAGAACTTATTTATAACTCTTTTGCCCAAGTCTATTTTTCAGACACACCAAACCTGATATGGACACATTTTTACGCAGCACAGGCTTCACTGGGTCCTGGAACATAAAACATTTTTCTTCTTCAGTGTCTGCAGTGTTTTGAACAGCAGTCCAAAGAGCTGTCAGTCTGAAGCACCATTATGTTTTTGTAACATAGAGAGCATCTATGACATCTGATGTAACACTTACTTCCATTTGCTTATACCAACCAGAGTACTTGTGGTAACATGTATCTTATGAACAAATATTTTTATTTTCCTGCATTTTCAGCTCCGGATGGTGTCTCTCCTCCAGCTGCGGTCTCATCCCCCTCTGCTCTTTATCTTACCTGGGAACCTCCAGCCAGGTAAAAACCCACTACATCCAACATGTTGGTCATTGTTTATGTGCAGGTTTGCTTTAGTCACACTTGATCTTCTGTCATAAAGCCTTCATTAATGGACAACATGTAGAACTGAAGCATGCATATCTTTTAGGACCTACAGCTTGAAGAGAATGTGACTGACAGCAGTGCTCATAAAATAATGCATTTATTTATTATTTGTATTTATTTGCTTTCATATGATGTTGTCCTTTTATTAGTTTTATTATTTTTCATTTCACACCAGCGAGAGCTAAACATCCAAATTGTATATATTACATGGAACATAACAATATCACCCTAATTTAACTTCTTTTTTTTTTTTTTTTCAATGATAGGCCCAATGGAGGCATTACGGAGTACCTCCTCTATCACAACAGCCAAATGGTCTACAGGGGGAAAGACACACAACACAACATAACTGGTAAAGAGGAAAGAGTGTGCGTGTGCGTGCGTGCGTGTATGTTGCAGTGTTGTTGTGACTGATGAGGGATGGCGCCTCGGTGTAAAGAGAAGGGGAAGAGTGAAGAAAAACAAAATGGAGTGGGGGATTAGCATTTGAAAGAGGAAAGAGCATCTCAGTCATTACCAAGGGAATAGCACTTTGAAAAAAGAATGCTTAACACACGCACACACACACACAAACACACACAGAAACAAAGAAACACTAAACATTAGCACACATGCATAGATGCACTTTGCTTTGAAAGCTTTCACTAAAGAGACTTTAAGAAGGTATGAAACACATGTCACACCACTGAGACCAGAGTGCTGCACCAGGATAGATACACACACACACACACACATACACATGCGCAGAGAAGGGCAAACACACACACATATCCACATACAAGACACACTGTACAAGACACAATGGAACATGTGCACACATACAGTATGCAGAGATGTGCACAGACCCGCTTCCACAGGAGAGTCGTCCTGTTTGGCATTTTATATGAGCAGAATAGATTATCACTCATTTTGATTTTGTGCACTCACACACACTCTCACATACACACACACACATACACACACCCCTAGCAAAACATCACACTGTCCAACGTGTGTGTGTGTCTTTGTAAGTTAATGAATGCATGAGAGCACATATCATCCATGCTGGGTTAATAATGCCGAGTGTCTGATGTTCACAGCGATTGGAAGGATTATGGACGTAGTAATTATACACTATGTGCAAGAATAGATCGTGTTTCAGAGGGTGAGATTGCAACAGTGAAACAGATGGAGAATCGTTTGGAGGCAAATAGAGACGGAAAGAGAAACAGAGTTAAAGGAGAGCGAGACAGAGAGAGAGGGGGACACAGAAATATTTCTGTAAAAAAGACAGAGAACTTAGGGGTCAGGGGTTAAATCCTCTCATAATAACAAGCTGTGAGAACAGTACAAGTTTGTGATGTAATCCAAGATTTTGTTTTTTGTGTTTCAGCCATAGACTGTCGATTGAGCCATGTTGGTGTTTGTGTGTACTTATATACCTCTCCGCCTCCTGATGTCTTTGTGTATTTGTGTGTGTTTCAGGTCTTGGTGTGTATTCCACCCATGTCTTTGTACTGAGTGCATGCACTTCAGTGGGTTGCACCAACAGTTCACAAGTTACTATGCTGACCTCTCAGCTTCCTCCTGGGCCTTTACAAGCACCAACTCTTACCCTGCTTGACTCGCGGACTATTCTGGTGGAGTAAGTGCACACACACACACACACACACACACACACACACACACACACACACACACACACACACACAGACTCACACAGCACGGCCCTGTATATGTAATGAAAGCTGACTAAAAACACTACTGATTTTCTGGACTTTCTGAACCTGTGTGTTTGTATCATTTGTAATGAATCCGATACAAATATAGATTATATAGACAAAAGTGTTGGGACACCTCACCATTATACCAACAGGGACATCAGGAACATTCTAAATACTGCATATTTTGCAGCTGGAACAGCTTCCACTCTTTGGGAAGCATTTTCACAAGATTTTGGAGGGTTTCTGTGGGAATTTTTGTTCATTCATGCAGTTGAGCATTTGTGAGTTCTGAGACCAAAAGGCCTGGCTCACAATCTATGTTCCAGTTCATCCCAAAGATGTTGGTTGAGGTTGAGGTCAGGATTTAGTGTGGGCCAGTCAAGTTACACACCAAACTCATCCAACCATGTCTTTATTGCTTTGTGAACTGGGGCACAGTCATGCTGGAATAGAAAAGGGCCTTCACCAAACTGTTGCCACAAAGTTGGAAGCATAGCATTGCCCAAAATGTCTTGGTATGCAGAAGCATTAAGATTTCCCTTCACTGGAAGTGAGGGGTCGAGTCCAACCCTGAACAGCCCCACAAAGAGATGTGCCTGGATGCTTCTATAGTTCTGTCTGTGTTGTGTAGTGAGTGTATGTGTGTGCACTCTCAGGTTTTTGTCTTTTTTTTAATCTGTCTGTCAGTGAATGCAATATCTCAGGAAAGACGTGAGTGATTTTTTTTATTATTTTTTTTTTAATTTGGCACAAACTTCCACTTGGACTCGAGGACAAACTGAGCTGTGATCGTTAGACGTGACCTCACAAAATGCTTTTTTCGTCATAACTTAAGAGTTCATATGCCAATTTTGACAAAATTTTACACAAATGTCCAGAAGGATAAAATGATGAAATGATGACATTTTATATCTACAACGTCAAAGGTCAACTTCACTGTGACATCATATTGTAATTTCTGTCCATTATTCAACGTCATAACTCAGGAACAGAAGTCTGATTGTGAGCGTATTTTACATTTGGTCAGATACTGAATTGGTGACACTAATCTTGGGTGTCCACCTTGAAACTGCGCTGATTGTGAAGATCTTCTGTGCTGTTGGGTTGAAGATTTGGGTGAAGCGTCCAAATTGTAGAAATTGTAATTGGTTTTGATGATGTCATTACACCATATGACCAAGCTCTCTATTAGTCTTTTACTACTGGACAGACATACATATTAATTGAACCTTGACTGGTACACAGAGGCGTTTAACCGCAAGGCGTTAATTCTAGTCACCAGATCATTTGCTGTCTTACTCATTCTGTGAGTAAATTGCATTTGTTTTGTCTGTGTAAAGAACAGAGAGAGAGAGAGAGAGGGAGAGGCAGAGCTAGTGACCTTCTGCAGTTGTGTTTACCATGCACAATATTCTTCTGCACTTGACCTTTCACCTGTAGAGGGAGGGGGCAGATGAAGATAGATCTTTGCACTTTTCCCATCATGTTCATGTGCAGATTTTCCTGTGTGTGTGTGTTTTGTGTGTGTGTAAGAACCAATCTGCGTGAAAGCCATTAGTGTCCTGACTGTCAGTTAGAGTGGGACTCACCACAGGAGGGCACAGTGCCACTCATACTTGGTGCACAAACTCACACACACACACACACACACACTTAAACCATAGACAGAAGGTGAGTGAGATGATGGAGAAGGAGTAATATGAAGGCACACTATGGTGAGTGTGTGTAGTTAAGATGTGGTGTGATAATGCTTTGACTGTCTTGAATAAGCACATCTCATACATGTGCACCTGCCTGCCTGAGTAGACTGTAGGAGCACTTCAGTGACAAAGAGGCACTGGGCCTCATTCATGATTACTTTTCCTTCTCTTACATTTGCTCTATTGATAATACCCCATGTCTAGTTCACAAAATGTGCACATTTCACTTATCTCTTCTTATTAATGTGACATCAGGATTGATCCTGAATTGAAAAACAGTGGGAACAACTTGTCTCTAAAGCTATAAATGGTGCCAAAAGAGAAATCAACACATGGAAGTAAATTAATGTTTGAATATTAGTATGATTTGAAACAGTAATTTTATTGAAAAGGTCTTTTGTTTTGTTTTGTTTTTTTTTATTTACTCAGAGTCATTTGTGTTTCTGTGAAGCCGCTAAACATAGTTGAGATATATGTATCATATCAGTTTGTTAGTAGCTTTGACCAAATGCAACAAATTTTCCACTTACCCAGAATTCTTTATCATCATTTCATCCATGAATGATGCCTTTTAGGCCATATGAAGAAAATAACCTTTTTTTCTGAAGTCTAAGTTGACAGCATGAACAACAAATTGCTATGTGTAATACATCATCCATTAGAATACTATTGTTGTCAGAGCAGGGATATGTATCATAACCTGAGCCCTTAAAATGTTTCTTCAGCTATATATTCACAAGGTCTGGGAAGGCTGTATATTGCCTTGTTAGCACGTTGGTAATAGGCAGAGATTCAGAGATCATACTTAGTCAATACCTCTATATTGTGTTTGTGAGAAAAGCCGAAGAGGACAGAGAGAGAGAGAGAGAACAACTGTAAAAAATGTGATGAAAGAGACGGATAAAGATTATTTGTGACTTTTGAAGGAAAGAGTGGAGGGAAAAGTTTAAAGTGTGTGTGTGTGTGTGTATGAGAGAGAGAGAGAGAGAGAGAGAGAGAGAGAGAGAAAAGGCTGTGAGAAAGGTTTAGGGAGGCTGCAGGATGCCAACAAAACAATATCAGCAGATTTATTCCCTGACCTCATGTAACACTACCTGACACAAACACATACACACACACATACGCACACAAATACACACACAAGCAGACAGAGCTGCGAAAATATCCACACAGTCAGCCATGTGCACAGTCAGGAATACACAGAAAACCTGATGGAACACATTACATGTTGAGGATTAAGATAAAATTCACCATACCCAGCTTAACTCATTTGTCCCAGTTGTTTTATTCATTTTTTTTATCTATTCTCTGACTTTTTTTTTTCAATCTTCAGTGCTTTTAAGTGTTTTATTTGATAGAACCAGTGTTGTTTTGTTGAGTGTGTAATGTAGATAACAGCAGGGAAGTTACAGGAGTTGCTACAGGAGTTTCTACTTAATCGGCTGTGATGCAGAATATGAACCATCTCCAACTTAAGTGCATATTTTTCAGTCTAACAGCAGAGAAAGCATTCGTCTTTTTTACACTAATTTCATAACTCACTTTTAAAATCAAAGGTTTTCTAAAACCTTTACCACAGTGAATTATGATACAGATTATTACAACTCCCCATTGATTTAGTTTTTCAAAAGTGGACATACATCATGCTGCCAATCGACAGCATATAAATCTTATAATAAATGTGATAGATTAGCCACAGTGGCTAATTGTGTGCTAACACACACTCATCACTCATTCAAAAACTGGCTTTTAATGGGAGGAACCAAGAAAGGAATCCATCACTTTTTAAAATGGCCTCCCTCTGCTACCATGCCAGGTGGGTTGGGCTACTCTCAGGGATTTGTTAGAATAGCACAATTATTTATAGAGCTTGTTTCAGTGCTCTTTTTATTTAGGAGTAGTTTACATGATTTTTCAGTCCCAATATTTTGTGAAAAGTGCATCAAGGTCCATTGTTTTCAAAACACACACGTGATCTCCGGCACATTCCTGTTTTAAAATTGTGCTACTAAAATACTGTATATTACAAAGTTAGGATAAAATGATATAAACAACCCTTTACAAGAGGGTAACTGTAGGATGTGGTAATATTCTTTATGGGCTGTGGGCTCAGGAACACAGGTGTGTTTTTATTCAGACTTCACACAAGGCCCCAACGTTTTTGGAGACAGGGTTGTACGAACCCTTATTACAATAGTATAATAATAGCTTAATATTAACATGAAAGATTAGACCCATATTGTCCTCTCTTTCAATGGTTGGTAATGGATAGTCGACATGCTTCTATTTATAAAAAAGTCTCCTCTCCCTCCCTCTTGCTCTCTGTTGGGGATGACCTTCCTGTTCTAAATATAGAGAAGGAGACACCTCTGTCTTGCAAAGGAAACTGTGCGCAGAGTGTGTGTGTGTGTTGTGTGAGAAGCCTGAGCTCTTTGCATTGTTTCCACCTTTCTGATGCAAACGCAATGAGAAAGGCTTACACGTGTGTGCACACACTCACACAGATACACAAACAGAGCAATAGTCTCTCACGATGTTACTTTAATTTTTTTAGCCTGAATATGGCTGTTGTACAATGAAGAGGTATGAATGTTACTGTTCATATATACACACAATTTTAGAAATAACTGAATGTTCAGTAAAACTTAAGCAGTGAAATTTAAGCAGGTGTATCCTAATATTCAGTATATATATAACAGCAGCTGTCTTTGTTCAAAATAGCCGACCATTCTTTGTGAATTATGAATTAATTTATAAATAAATATATAATCTTGAAAGTTATACCTTCATGTTTAAACTACACTGACCTTGTGCATCACAATAATAAAAATATGTCAGCCAAAGTAGTTGGGTGGTTCTTTTGTGTTTTTCATTGTTTTTCTGTGGTGAAGAGGCATAAGATGTATCAGGCTGTTCTTAAACAGGAGAGACTTGCTCTAAGGATAAAATATACCAGCATCATTTTTAATCTTTAACTTTACGCCGCAGCTGTATAAATAATGTAGAGGAATTAAAAATATTAAATGACACGTTCCCCTCTGAACTCCAGAAAAGGTGTCTCTTAAAAAGGTCTTAGAAAATGAGATATTAAAGTGATGTTCTAGTCTCTGAAATCTGTGTCTCAGTAAAAGTATTTTGATTCTTCTCTCTCTTTCCAGGTGGGCTCGTCCCTCTCAGGTCAACGGTGCTTTGGAGTCCTATTCCATCTTCCTGTCACATGATGGTGCAGAGCCTGTGCTGGCCTATAACAGCTCAGAACTTTTTGAAGACCACACACTCCACAACCTAACCCCTGGAACAGTTTACACCATCACACTCGCTGTGAGTCCCTCACTCTTTCATCCTGGTTGATTTGCATTGTCTCATGTATCCACAAATTAATGTGTACGTGTGTGTGTGTGTGTGTGTGTGTGTGTGTCTGTTCTTGCCAGGCCTGCACAGGAGGTGGGTGTACCTTAAGTCCTCCCAGCCAGGCTCAGACTGAGGAGAGTACCCCAGAGAGCGTCCCTGCCCCATTGGTCACCCCGCTGTCCCCATATGCACTCAACGTTAGCTGGACACCTCCTGACACCCCGAATGGTGAGAGGATATCAGAATCAGAATTCCTTTATTTATCCCCGAAGGGAAATTCAATGTATCATCATAGCCAAAATAATTTAAATATACATAAACATTTACCAACAAGCTGTCAATCATCCACATGACAGAGGTTTTTAAAATAATTGTTTTATCAAGGAGAAACTAGTGAGAGATGAAACATGTAGAAGAAACATTAGGATTATGATGAGGATAACAACATGTTACAGTAGTTGAGCTGTGGAGCTGAACAGAGGGTGTCAGTGTTCACTGTAACCCAGTCTATCACAGGTATGAGAACTGGTAACAGTACATGCACAGGTATCCTGAACATGTGACTATGAAACAGGAGAATACTTTGTGCAAAAGGATTTAGATGAGTGTTCATGAGACAGGGATAGTGCAGCCAGAGAGCAGTGAAACAGGAAGACGAACTAAAAGCAGAGGGCATAAACGCAGAGAGAAAGGGGAAAGAGACAAAGACGGGGGGAGAGAGCGTGCAATCTGAAACAGAGCCTAACGGAGACCGGGAGTGAGAGGGCAGTGCTTCACCGAGCTCCTTTAAGTGGATGAAAAGTGCTCCCTTTTGACTGAACAGAGAACTGCAGGCTGGGAGCACAAAGATTGACAGTGACTACCTTTCTCTCTTACTGTTATACTGTATGCTGTATTCTTCTGACCTTCATCTAATTTACCTGCAACCAATTAAAATCCATGGCACACAGTTGGACCAAGATGTATTTCGTGTATCTCGGATATGAATTTGAAATTGCTGTTGGCTTGGATCCATCTACATTAAAAGGAAAGAAAGTTATTTGCATTGAACTATTTCCAGTGGACAGTTATTGTGAAGATTTTGTGAAGAGATTCAGAGCTGTTGACAGAAGATTTTCCTGCACAGTACAACTTTGGATTCAACTAAATAACTAAATAATAACTAACTAAATAATATAAAGAAATATATTTAATTATCTTTAACTAAATAATAGCTGTAGTAACAGTGAAGAAGAGCTAGAAGTGAAGTATCATCAGTCAGAACTAGTATTGGTAGTACTGGTATTACATTGATATTTGTAAATCTTCAAAATATTTGTAATAGTTTCAAAATCTACTTTTTTTTTTAAACTGAAACTGAATATATGTCACTAACCAAGCTAGCATTTTGTTTATCTATGCTGTAAATATTAACTAAGTGTTTTAATACAGCACAAACCAGGGGAAAGAACATAATGTATATCAAATCTAAGCATGCAAGTACACATTGTAAAAAATGCCTTCAATAGGCAATGAACCACTGGGCATCATATCTCAGGGGTTAAAATGAGCATGAACTGCAAGGTGTCCGTTTGGCCGGGGGGTCGCTGTTTCATCTGTCTCTTCCTCATCACCTATCATCGCTCCACTGTTTGTAATAAAAACACCAAATTGGCCCAAAAGTTTTAAGAGGGCCATAAAACAAATTATTATAAAATTTTAATACTCACTGTATAAAGTATCATCACAAACCAGGTACAAACAATGAGGTGCTCTTGTGTCTTAAAGGCATAAGGTTCAGTACATCTTCAAATAGCTAAAATATAGTAGTTTTACGTAATGTTATCTTACACATGGTATATAAAAAATTTGTATTTTTTCTTTTTTGCAACACAACACCATCGAGAAGGATCAAGGCCTATGCTAACAAGCGCACATCATCTTATGAAACCAAATGAATTGAGTGATGAAAACCATCTGAGGATTTCCCACCCCATTTCACAGTCTCTAACATACAATGCACTGCCACATATTATCAAATGTTACTGCCATGCTCGTTAAAGTATGTGTAATTCCATAATGCGTGTGTGTGTAATGTGAATCGTGTGTGTTTTACGCTTAATGCCACATGAGTGCATTTCGCACCATAAACCCTGTGATGTGTGTGCATATTAGCCTGGATAAATTACTTAAAGCTTTTCTGATCTGATGACAGAAATTTATAACAAGGAGACACTTAATCTTGATTACCCGATTATCTCATGCTTAAAAAGATTTAATTTTTGCTTAAAAGGGGAGAAGAGCTCAGTGCCTATTTTTTCATTTACTCTTCTTTTCATAAATGGACGGCAACAATGACGATGCTGATGGTGATGGCTTCCAGAGGACTGAGATTCTGCGTTTCTCTCTCTCTCTCTCTCTCTCTCTCCTCCCCTTCTCCCCAATTCCACAGGGATTTATGGGGGATAATCCTCTCGGGGATTAGGTCGGGGCAACACGCAGACAAAGAGGGGAAATAAGCCTGTTATGCATTCGCTGCTTCATTTCCCAACCTGTCTTTATTACAACCTATACTGATATGGGCTTATTCACACACACAAGCGCGCAGAGACGTCGGCATTCACACACACACACACACACACACAAACACACACTCTTACATGCATGTGATTGGCCACATCAAGAGCTTCCCAGATGTAGTTGGCGTCCGTGGGGTTTTTGTGTCTTCATTTCCCTGATAGGTGTGTATATCTGTATTGAGCAATAAGAAAACCCACACATGATTAAAGCAGAATAGACTCTTACTTCTTAGCACTGATCTTTTGAGCCCCCCCGTATGCATTTTTATTAAGGAAAAGCACATTTGGCTCCGTACTGTTTCATTTTTTTATTAGATGGATGTAATGTAATGTAATTATTGTGCCTGTGTGTGTGTGTGTGTGTGTGTGTTTGGACACGTGAGTTCTCATCTTAGTGAGTGTGCGTGTGTATCAGTGTGTGCATGTCCATGTGGATTGGTTTGTGTGTGTGTGTGTGTGCGCGCACATGTGTGTGCTACTATTGTCCTTCTGAGGGCCTTTATCCTCATAACGCCTATAGTTACATTTGTCATTTCTGTGCTGTTTTCATCATTGGATCACACTAGGACACTATGACTGGCAGGACTGGAGCCCCTGTGTCAGTTTTCATTTGCATTGTAATCCATTGACCCTGACTGCATCCCAACATAGCAGAGATCACTTTGTGATAGGAATTCCTCACAGTCAAGACACGGTCCTACAATGTTTGAGTGAGCAATGCCAAAAGTGTGTGAATTGCGTCAGAAAAAAAATATGGACATCACAGAAATCAGAATTACAGAAATCCCAGAATTCTGTAAATTATGCCAAAGAGTGACACACTCTCAGACTAAAATCCATCCATCCATCCATCCATTTTCTATACCGCTTATCCGTCAGGGTCGCGGGGCAGCTGGAGCCTATCCCAGCTGACTACAGGCGAGAGGCGGGGTACACCCTGGACTGGTCGCCAGTCAATCGCAGGGCCCTCAGACTAAAATACAATACAAAAATGTAATTTTCATTCTTGTTTTATAGGCAGGCATTAGATTTAGGATTATGATGTTGTGTTTTGAATGTAGTAGTGATGGAGGTGGGCCAGGAGAGAGAATGAACCAACGCTTTGATTATGTTAACAGAATTATGTGCTGTTTGACAGGCATTATAACCAGCTATGGACTCTGGCTGGATGGAGTTCTTATTTTAAACTCCAGTTCCTCCCAGAGGTACTTTGTGGTGGAAGGACTCTCTCCATGGAGCCGACACATACTCAGGCTGCAGGCGTGCACAGCTCGGGGCTGTGGCAAGGGACCAATGGTCAGTGAACTTCTTACTAGTAAACACATGAACTCATTTATGAATAGATACAGTATGATAAGCTCCTAGAGATCTTCAAAGATATGCATGCTTTGTAAGTCATTGCTGTAGTGTTTCAGTGTTGACAGCACTTGTCCCTGAACATGAAACACTTTGTATTTAGATTAGCTTTAGATTATGTAAAAACTTTGTAACGTTCTCTATTGGATGAATCATATCACATCAGTTGGTGAAACAAAACAGCTGAAACAGCACATTTGATTTTTATGATGCAGATTATCATTGTAACTAACCAACATGCAAAAACAAAGGTACACATGTGGGATCGCCTAGTCAGACATTTAGAAAGTGCATGTGGGCTGTGTGTGCGGGTGTGTCACTGGGTGTCATAAAGGTGATCGATTTTCTCAGCTCAATAAGGAAGGTTGGTGTGGCGACAGTGACATTTGGTAGGAAATGCCACTCCACGCTCAATGATGTCTCTGACGACAGGCCATATTTTGGGGCATTTTTCCAATACAGACACCATGTTTAGTCAAACACCAGGAGAACGGCTGACCCAGCAAAACAGGAGGAGAGAAAGGTTGAGATGGGAGGGGTAAGAACAGGATGAACAGGAGAAGAGGAAGAGATGACAGGATGGGTAGAAAAAGGTCAAGAAAGGACTCTGGGAAGGAGGGAGTTGAGGGATAAAAGAGTGAAATGATGAGGATAGAGCAAATGGTCAAAGTGGGACTGAGTGGAGAGAGGAAAGATGGGAATATGGCAGGAGAGACAGAGACAGGAGATAAACAGAAAGAACAGAAAACTGGAGGCAGAAGTAACTAAAACTAAACCTTAATTAACAACCTATACACACGTGTGTGTGTATGCCCTTGTATGTGTGCACATTTAAACATCTTCTTGTGTGTCTTTTTGGGGTTTTTTTTTCCCCTTTAAATCAGGTGGAGATGCGTACATTAGAGATGGCCCCAGATGGCCCTATACTGCTGGAACTGACCAATCAAAGCTCTCGATCACTCCGAGCCCGCTGGACGGCCCCACCTAGACCAAATGGGAACCTCAGCTACACACTGTACTACAAAAGCAAAGGTACGTAGCACATACAACTGGTTCCCTCTCTCTCTGTCTTTCTGTCACTCACAAAACATTAAATCTGAACGTACAGCGCGCACACGACAGCACATGTACATAAAAACACAAGCTTCATATACTGTGTACATAGTAATACACAGTTTCGCATATTTAGCACCATATCATGCCTTAACTGAACTGCATTTATCACACATGCAGACAAAAATGTAGATTATGCATCAAAAACAGCCCCAGTATTTTTTCCAAATCTCTTCACCTTCGCTGCTGTAATCACAACTTCAGTAATATAACAGTGACATTCACTACTACTGCTCAGTACACTACAACAGTTTATCTGTAGGGACAAAGAAAATGTGCAGCTATATAGATATAGAAATCAATGCAATGTATCATGAAATGACAATGTAGTTAAATTTTTACATTTTGTAAATGGTCATTGACACAATGGTCATGGCACAAAACACTCTCTCACACACACACTCAATAAAGGCTCTCCTCACCATCGATGGCCTTAGACTGAAAGTCAGGTATAAAATGGGAAAGTGAAAGAAGGAGTAATCGACCAAGTGTTGGTGTAAAAAAAAAAAAAAAAAAAAGATTATTTTGTTATAGCCAGTGACTTGAGAGAGGAGATGATATAGGAGTCCTGAACAAACAATAGAGGAAAGAACAAAGACAAGTAGTTCTAAACAAAAATATACAGAAAAAGAAGAGATGAGAAACTCATATTTCCATAGAAGGATCAGGGTGAAAAAAACATTTGATATGAAGAACAACAAAACAGCAGATGAGACTAACAAAATGGAAGAGGAGAACTGGACATGGAAAGAAAAGGCTGCAGAAGAAAATTGAAGAAGATGAGAACAGGGACAGAATACACACACACTCTCACTCTCTCACTGTCCCATTCTCTCCCTCTCTCTCTCACACACACACACACACACACACACACAGTCAGGGACTTTGATCTGCGCCTCACAGAGGAACAGACAGATTAAAATGAGTGGAGAGAAGGATAGAAGAGGTGTGGAAAAAAGAGAGACATGGTGTTTCGCTCTAGTTACCCACAACCCCTTGTTTCTTTGATACACACTGCCTTCATCAGTTCACACAGAGCTGATGTGTGTGTGCATGCACGTGTGTGTGTGTGTCCATCTAAATATATTGGATAGGCTTACGTGGTGTAATTTTCTGGTCTTTTTTTCTTTGACTATCCTTGCATAACCTCAATATGGAGACCTCTCTTTTTTGATCACTCTCAGTTAATCTCAGTATTCTCTCTCGAACTCTCACTCATTCATCCTCTGTTTTCCCTCTTTTGTTGTATGTATCTTTTATAAATCCCTTTTCTGCCTCTACACGGATGACTCTAATTAATAAATGTGTCATGAAAACAATCTGTGCAATTCATTACGATCTTCCACATCACTAGATATATTCACCATGCTTGGCCTAAGACCTTACATGTCTGTCTTTGTGTGACTCTCTGTGTCTTAGATGGAGGTAATGTGTTGGATGGAAGTACAGCAGCAGGCAGCTGGTTGTCTGTGACTGACCTGCAGCCTCACACCAACTACAGCTTCTGGATCAGAGGTTGCAACACACAGGGTTGTGTTGAGAGCCTGCCACTCAGTGTTATCACGCCCCCAGCAGGTAAAAGGCATAGATAACAGTAAAGGTTCTCCTCCCACCACCTGACTACTCATACCTGTCAACCCTCCTGTTTTTCCAAGGTTTCCCCTGTATTTTACCTTTCTCTCTTGTTATCCTTCTGTTTAAATATTTTTCCTGTAAATGACCACCTAACTGTAGTCACCTTCTCAAAGGTATGCATAATGCAAGGTATACATAAAGAAAACAGTCTATAGACTGGTGTGAAAATAGTCCCTCAGTCACCACTTAGGACACACTATGCAGTAAGTGTGTGGCAGTGTCTGTATCTTCTGCCTGTATTTTCTTGTTCTCTTGATATTTTACTGTGTTCTGGACATTTCTGGGCACCAGCGATTCTCGAGATTCGAGATAATAATTAACCTCCCAGAATGGTGTGTTTATAAACAACAATCAACAAATTCTGTATAATATAGTGACCCAATCTTTTTTGCACTGATATTTTAAAGCAGGTTTTTGCCTTGTGGTAATTTTCAGTTTGCACCATGTGTACCCTTGTCTAAATTTAAGGACTATGTGTGACTTTTATTTTCAAAATTCATAGTTGACTGCATCTTACGAACCTGATTCTCTGTAGAAATCTAGGTCTTGAGACAGACACCATATAATACCTATATGTCTTGATCACAGGTGTCTTGAGGCACACTGATATGATAAAGAGAAATTGCATTAACGTGCAACTGCCTGGCACAATGTGTAAGTGTGTAGAATGGAGGCTGATTGTGAATATTAATAAATGTCAGAGGTGATCAGAGCAGTCTGGAGGTACAGGAAACCAGGCAGCAGCACACACCCATAGACACACATTTGACTACTAGCTAATGTCCACAAAGTGTCGAATACCTGTGCATGCACACACAGCACACCACACCCATGTCTCAGTCAGACAACAACAAAAGACAGACTTAGGAAAGTTCCACTGTTCAAGTTCAAAACAAAGGCATAAGAAAGTATAAATTTTAAATACCAGACGTTTCCTCCCTTTCTATCTCTCTTTCTACCTCTGTGCCTCTGGCATCTCTTTAGACTTCTTTAAGGCAAACTGTCTTGATGCGTCCTTGTTCTATGAAAGAACAGAGAGGAGATAGTGGAGCAAGAGACAGAAGAGCAGAGGAGGAGGAGAGCAGAGAGAGAGAAGTGAACATAAAAGTGCATAGTTTAAAACGATTAGTGACACCTCTGATATTGTACCTGCTAACACACCATGAAAGAGACACAGGCTCACCAACAGTGTGTGTCTTTGTGATGTATGTGGTGTGTGTCTGTGTGTGTGTGTGTCTGTCATGGAGGCTGAATCAGTGCATGTTTCAAGAATAACAGACACTCAGGAAATGACCATTTTACTGATTTTCTTTTCTTTTTTCTTTTTTTCTTTTTTTACTTTTTTCTAAGGTGGAAGCTTAAAAGCACAGGAATTGAAAATATTTTACTGATGAAATGATGATTAGAGCAATGGATTTATATAATTTATCAGTCTGTTCTTAGCTGTAAAAACGTAACTGTTAAAAAAGAACACCTTCAGCTAAACCAAATCAAAGGAAAATTAGGCTTCAAAAAGTGTTGTAGCTCTCCAAGCTGTATAGTTACTGACTGATAGTACAGCAAATATGAAATTGATAAGAAGCTGAAAAGAAACACCTTCTGAAGCTGTAAATAAAACCTGAATGTAGGGGACACTTGCTGCACTCATTCTTTTGTTTCTCTTTCATTTATTTCAATAAATTATTTCAGCTTTTTATTTTGTTTCTGTCCTTTTGCTTCTTTTCTTGTTTTTTAATGCAAAAACAAACACATGTTTTTAGTGTTTGGTGGAAAATAGACTGTTGTGATGTTTTAAAACTGTGTTTCTGTGTATGTACTAACATAATGAATATGAATTAGAGTAATGATTTATGTTAGTGAACCATTACTAATAATATTCTGAACCAGTGTTCAAACAGCGTGTTGAGTCGAGTCTTGAGTTTCTTGTTGTTTTTTTTTTCACTTTCTCTGTGTGTCTTGTGCATGTGTGTGTTTGTAGAAGCCATCTTTAGGATAAGACGTCTTCAGCAATCAGGCTTGTTGTAGTGGAAAGAGAGCAGTGTGTTTGATTGAAGGGTCACTTTATACATCGGAGGGCCTACTCTCATTTTGCATGGTCAACACCACAGTCACTCTCATTTTCTCCTTCTATTTGTTGTCCTTATCTCTCTCTTACTCCGTCTTTCCTTGCATTTTCTCTTTTTATGTTAAGAGCACAGCTATCATACTGCATCAAGATGTTTTATACTGATTTTCCAAACACTAGCACCATTGCTGTCGTGCTCTGCTTGAAAGGAGGGGCACTGCTGAGAGGGCAGGGTCATAACGCCGTGTGTGTATGCATGTGGGTATGAATCGCAGAGAGATGTTGTAGTGCTTGTATATCAGTAAATGTGAAGGCTCTTTGTGGCACTCTTCATCCTTCTTTCCAAAGGAATATTTTTCTTTTGCTCTTATGTTTTTTTCCCCACTTTTGGCCTTGCCTTCTGTTTCTCTTCACTCCTGTTTCCCCCTTCCTCAGCCGTTCTATATGTTCTCTACACAGACTCATTTCTAAATGGAGGGCGGGTGTTATTTTTTTAGGATGCAGTTGATCAATGAGACTAATAATGTCAATATTAAATTAAATTAAAAAACTTTACTCGTTGACTGCTCTATCCCTTCATCTCTTTTACGCCACTTCCACTACCACTTTCTTCCTTTGTCTTATCTTCCTGACACCATCTTCTGTCTGTCTCTTCTCAGCCCCAGATGGGTTGTCACCTCCGAGTTTGGCTCATGCAACTAGTGCCACTCTGAATGTATCCTGGTCCACACCTGCCCACTCCAACGCGCCAGGCCCACTCCATTACAGCTTGCAAATGAGGACTTCCCCACAGAGGCCTGTGATAAGGTGAGAGAGAGCATGAAAAGACACTGTAGGTAAACTCACAGGTAAGTTTGCACTCTGACGTCCACATTACTCACAAGTGATCTTGCACAGACCTGTGATAATAAACAGGTATAAGATAATGACAACACTCAAAGACACATATCACATATGCATGCACCTGGAAATGTGTACACACACGTATGCATACGCATGTACATATAAAGAGTTAAATTATACAGCACAACTGAATATGTCACATCAGTATGACAGTCCATCAGAAAAACAGGGAGGAAATGAGCTGGAGAGATGGAGCTAGAGTCAAAAAGACAAAAAATATCAAAGAGCAGGGCAGAGGGAGTGAGAGAAGTAGAGAAAAATGTGAAAAAGAGAGAGAGGGTGTGCATCTGATATGTATTCATTACATGCTTCCTGACAACAAATTGCAATTTAATCCAAGAAGAGGAGGCTCTCATTCTGTGGTAATAAATAAATGACTAGCTACATGTATTATATATCAGACAGCCATGCCCTCCTCCTCCTCTGCTATGGAAATCTCATTGTTCTCTGATTTATTCATTCATTCATCCCTTCTATCCATCTGATGCTAAATGGTCAACGGTCCCTCATTTATGACAATATTCTTTTACTTTGTCCTACATTCCTTTGTATGATTATATGACATGAGAATCTGATGAAAACCCATGAAAATATTGTACATAGACAGTCCCCATTTAGTGTCCAAATGAAACTTGTCTCTTGACACCTTTACAAGATTACACTTAAACTAAAAATAATTTAGAAAGAACACAGTATAATACACAAAACAAAGACATGTTATTTTCTTAAAATAAGATAAGCATTGAATGTTCGAGAAACATTTGATTTTTCCATTTCCTGAAAAAACAGAAAAATAGACTCACTGCATTCATGCATAAAATGTTCAGTACAAAGCCGTTGTGTGCTGGTAATCTTCTCCTTCTGAGCAGTTAAATAACTTCTTTGTGGTTCTTTTTATTTCCTCTTCTTTCAAATGTGACTCAAGATTCCTACACAGTTTAATCAAGAATGGCTGCCTCATATAACCTATGGGGGCATAAATGTGCAAAAGCTGGTTAGTCTGTGTTTTCAACAAGAAGTACAGGTCTGATTTCTGTTTAAATTTTGTTAAACAGGAACAGGCAGTTAAACTGTCTGGCTAGCAAATGCTGGTGTAACTATGGTAATCACTATGCACTACATAGACAATATATCAGCTGACCACAGAAACTGCTACTACAGAAAAGGCATTCTGGGGAGCTGTGCAGTGCTGAATCTCTGGATCTCAGGCATTAAAGAGCAAAACAAGAGATGGTGGGTAAATCTGGAAATCTGGGCTAGAAATTACGCGTTTTTCTGAATGTTAAATAATAATAATAATTAGAATAATATAGCATACCAAAAATCATTCTGGCTAGGACAAATGTCATCCATATCAATGGTCAATGCAGGTTTTGCTGAATGATGAGAAGTGACAATTTCTTCAACACTTGCTTGGGCACACATGTACGGTGTATATGTATGAATACAGCATAGCACATTTGACCAGTTTCAAAATGTGTATCAGTTAATGTATTAATGTTTGTGTCCATCAACTTCTAGGCTTCTGGAAAATGCAACAGACACCTTTTCTTATCACGTAGAGGGCCTGTCGCCGTACACACAGTACGCGTTCAGAGTGGTGGTTTCGCACACACACGGACAGACAGTCAGCCCCTGGGCAACCCTGCTCACCGCCGAGGACCGTAAGTGCACATGCTCATCAAAGACACAAGACATAAATGTTTCCACTGATACTCCTGAAATAAGTTGTTGTTGATAAACACTGTACCGCTGTTCTGTAGGCTACCTGTTGGCTATGGCTGTTGGCATCATTTTTACATACTGAATTCTGCTGCCTGGGTGCTTATGTCAGCAGTCCAGTCGAGTTTTGCAAGTGACTGGCTGGCAGGTGGCTGGCAGCAGCTGGTTCTTAGTTGGCCTCTGCTGTCAGTTGGCCGTCAGTGGTGCTGAGTCAAAGTTAAACTCAATGAGCCTGACAGATCTCTTGAATTTAGGTGACGGTCAGAACAATGGCCACACACATTAAGCATATGGCCTGTGGTGTTAGCCTCTGCCCAGTGCTTTTATTCTCTGAAAGTCTCTATGGTTTTTGTTTTTTAAAAGTGTATTAAGTTCTTGGTGACAGTCAATATGATTAAGGCAATAAGGAAGAGAGCATATAAAAAGAGGGTAGTGGAAGCATGGGCACAATCAAGATAGGGTGACACACGCTGACAGGGTGAGATTTGCAGACTGTATGGTGTGTGTCTGTGTGCGAGTGACCTAGCCGGTGTCATTGTGGGCTAATTGCTGTAATAGAATCATATTAGCCACTGGAACAGCCTCCTCAGTGCAAAGTTATAAATTAATTAGTACCACGCTATTATCACATACATTATCATTAAGCAGCTGAGATTTGCATACACTGGATACATGCACATTTGCACACTCAGAAATATGTATGTACACATGTATGCTGTTTCACTTACTGATTCACACACACACAACTGCAAACATTTAGGATGCATTAAATTATGCCCCCATGTTTTTCTCATTACTGTTTAGATGTTAAATTCCTTTTTAGCAAAAACACACACACACACATACTCTCTCTCCCTCTCTCTCTCTCTCTCTCTCTCTCTCTCTCTCTCTCTCTCTCTCTCTCTCTCTGTCAACCAGGGACTGAGCTTTTAAACAATTATAGATAAGGTGAATTATGTGTGTGATTGTATGTACACGTATGTGTTTGAGAGTGAGAGTGAAAACGTGTGTGAGGCTACCTCTACATGTGTGTTTGTGTGTGCATGGTGTGTGGACTGTAATAGATGTGTCCATTCGGTCACACTGTACCCCATCATTCAAACCTCCATCCCTCTCTTTACCTCTTTTCAGACACACACACACACACACACACGCACACTGAGAACATGTGTCATACACACACATGCTTGTCCTCCTTATCAATCACACATCTCCTCACGCTCACAAGCTATAACGCACAGCCATGAAGTTTCATGCTGACAAACTCCTCTCCGACAGCACAAACACACACACACACACACAGACTGACAGGGTTGAACTGGGAGTTTACAAAAACAACATAGGATGCTTAACCTGACTTACTAATAATTATATTTTATATGTGTATGTTTAACTTATCTCAATAAATTACTCACATATTATAATTGAGTCTTACATCGATGCATGGAAACAATATAGTGCATACTATTGTTGAAATGTGAAAATGTCCAATCATTTTAAATCTCAATTTTAAAAAAATCTTTTAACATAATAATGGAAACATGATTGGTATGGAAGCTTTTAATGACAGAGGGGTTTAAACCCATGATGGGAGAAAGCCAAGTGCGGCCAGATTGGATTTTCCTAACACTGCTGTGTAATTTGTCACCATAAACCCATCCTCTCGTCATTTTGGCAGTGACAGGAAAGGCTGCATTCCCCTCCTAATCTTTTCTCCCACATGCTTCAAAAGATGACAACCTTAGCAAGCACTTTTACATTTCATTCAGTGTGATTGTATGTATAGTAAGGCTGTCTTTGGTCAGCAGGGTCCATACAGAGTAGGTATGGACCACCAGTAGTAAGAGTATTCACTCTTACTATTGGGGGAAAGTAAAATTTTAACCTGAACATACGTGTACAAAATCCAACACAACAAACATACGCATGTTTGAGTGACTCTGTAGCTCTTAATATGCATGTTCATTTTTATAGTGTACTGCTTTGTTAGAAAACTGTATGTTAACATGGACCTTCATTACAATATGGATTTCAGTATGAATTTACCTCATTACTTTTGTCCCTTTCCTCTCTTTTTATCTCTCCCTCTATTTCAACTCAACATTTTTGGTATTTTTCTTTTTCCTCTGTCTTTCTCCTTTTGTCACACCTCTCCGATCTCACTGTTTTTCCAACTCTGTCTTTCTTTCCGTCTTTTCAGAGTGGATTTCACCTCTGCTGCTAGACAGACTAGTCCTTAAGTATTTACGAGAGGGAGAGAAGGGGAGGGGTGGGAGGGGGGAGAAAGAGGACAAGAAATGGTGAGAAAAAATGCAGGGGGAAAAAAGGTGAAATGAGGAATTGAGGGGAAAAAGAGGAAGAGAAGAAAAGAGAAGGCTAATGACAGAACAGAGAAAAAGAGAGACCCACGCTTCCTCCTTGCCTTTTTATCATTCCATTAAAGTTTTATATCCATCTTTTTAATGTAATTTGGTCCCTATGAATTCCTGCAGCTGCAGAACAGACAGACGGCTCCTGTGAACATAAACTCGAGCCGTGTTGGACAGCTCCCTTTTCTCTGTCTACTCCCATGTTCACACTAGCTAAGTGATCTAAGAGAGAGAGAGTATGTGTCCGTGTGTGTGTGTGTGTGTGTGTGTGTGTGTGTGTGAGGAGATGTGTGTATGTGTGTTATGGAATGTTATAGAGAGTATGAATAAAGCACCGTTTTGACAAAATGATCTTAGCCAAGCAGTCTTAGGAAATAAGTGTGTGTGTGTGTGTGTGTGTGTGCGTGTGTGTGTGTGAGACAGAGAGAGGGACACAGAGAACATTAAAGAAGCACTGTTGTACCTAATTGAACTTAAAGCAGAGAGTGAGGGAGACACGTGTGGAGGAGAAAAATGTGACAGAAATGAGGTTAGAGTTAATGACAGAACACAAAGAATTCATGTTATTTAATGAATGAGTGACTGCATTAATAAAATAATACTCTACCTTGTTCTGCACTGGTCTGTGTCCGTTCAGTTAGCTGTCCCAAAGAAGTGGTGAAGCAGTGGAAGCACAATCCCATTGTTATTTTGCCTATCGGAGATAACTAGAATATTTTATGTCCACTATTACATACTTATTACTTGAACATGTGTTTACATGTTGTATTTTGTTTTTTCCTGTAAATATAGTGTCAGAAACCAATGGGACAATATACAGCTCTCCAAATTAAAAACTGTGATCACTCAGCAGTCACATGGTGAAGTATAGCTTTTGTAATTTTTAGTGTAATTTTTTTTAGAATTTATTTAGCAGTTAGTTCCACTGATATGAATAAGTTGACACACCAAAATATTTTCACATTATATTTTAAAGGTCATATATTACTTTACAGCTTTTTTGTTCCCTTTCCTTACTACATGAATACATCAGAAGGTTACCAGGAATTAAGTAAATCACTCCAAATAGCGTTTGAAAAGGATATTTTGAATGACTGACATTTCAGGTATCGTGACGGTCATAGTTACTTAAAGGCTAATGTATATCTCATATACTCATGATGTTATGGATACAAATCAAGCTCATGACCTTGGTCATGCATCATCCTCTTTCTCACTGCCTCCTCAGTGTCGCTTAAAGCAGCAGTGACATTAAATAATCTGTAGAAAAAGTAAAGATATGAAGTGCAATGTAAATTCTCACCGTATTGCTTGTCACGTTTTGACACCATGTCGTAAGCATCTTGATTACAGTAAGGCTCAGCGTTTGTCCTCATTATGACTCCTCAGAGCCTCGGCTCACCTTCAAAAGCCCAGTCAGACACACACACACACACACGTGTGCACAGGACCCTGCATGAAACTAAAAATAATACCCTTCCTCTTCTCTTCACATGGATACACACAGATGTACACACTTAAATCTACGTGGGCCTGTAGCTACATGAACACACACACACACGCACACACACAAATATGCACAAGAAGCTACATTTCATGTTTACATCCACACACACTCATACACACACACACACACACACACACACTCCTTCCTCCCTCCCCCTCTCCTAGCCCTTGTCAGTTGATTGTGTTATTACTATGCTAACCAAATCCTTATAAATGTGATTTAAGGCTTGGCGGCCCCACACTCCTGTTTTAGCCTTCTGCTACTGTTTTTTACTGGAGAAGGGAGGAGTAAAGGAGGGAGGTGTGGAGGGATGGATGAAGCGAGAGTTAAAAGAAGGAGGGAATGGGGAACAGAGAGGTAGGAGTGAGTGGAAGACAAGGCAAAGAAAGAGCACTTGGAAAAGGGAGGACAAGAGAATGAGAAAGAGACAAGTGAGCAGGAAGCAAGAGAGAGAGAGAGATAAAGAGTCAGGGAGAGAGAGAGAAAGAGAGAAAGAGGGGTTGCTGCCATTCCCTCAGCACTCGTTCTCTTTTATCCAGAGAGCAGTAAAGCGTCAGTAAAATAAAAAAAAGGGAAAAAGCATCACCTGCATCTTAAATGAAAATTTCAATTGAAAAACTTAACAGCCCTTCAAATTGCAGAATTTTACACGCGCCAGTAAAGCCTAAATAACACTCAACACTTAGAGGAAGGGGGGAGGAATGAGGGGTGATAACAGAGGTTATTTTGGGGTGGTTAGAGCAAGGTGACTGGATTGTTATTTGTGCTAAAATTATTTAAATTTGAGGGTTTTCTAACCTTGATCTGTCTGTCTTTCTCTTTGTGCACACGTCTGTTGTAGGACGAAAAACAAACATTTTGATCCGAAACAAAGAGATAAATACAGTAAGGCAGACAGGAATATAGACAAACAGTCAGAAATATACAGAATGTCTAATTGGACAAACAGGTAGACCGACACCCATCCCTCCACAAAGACAAACCAGAGCGCAGTGAGGCACGGCGAGAAGCCACCAGATATGCACATAGTCAGACAGGGAAACGGGCTCCTTGGTTATTCCAGGGGTTCAGTGGACCTTTTGGTGGTAATTGAATCAGTGTGAGTGCTGAGTAGAGCTAGCATAAAAACCTGTTAACCTGAAAGGTCAACTCTCTGCATTGTTTATTTAGCAGGGAGACCAGAGAGAGGGAGAGAGAGGGAGAGAGACCACTGCACAAAGCACGTGTAACAGAGAGAGACAGAAGAAAATGAGAGAGAGGTGGTGGGGTTACGGGAAGGAAGGGGTCAGAGAAAGGAAAAGTGAAGAAAGACAAGACAGACAGACGGAACAAGAGATGTAGATAGAAGGAAAGATGGATATATGGGGGGAACATTTGACATGTGTGAGATCAGCCAGGCTTTACATCGCCATAGTTATACTGTTGTTTGTGTGAAAGACAGAAAAAGGAAGAAAGAAAAGTGTGTGTGTGTGTGTGTGTGTGTGTGTGTGTGTGTGTGTGTGTGTGCGTACGCGAGTAAGAGAGAGAGAGAGAGAGAGAGAGGGACTGAATGGCTGCCACCTTAATGTATCTGTTGCTTTACTTATGATCTGCCTTGGAGTTCATCATTAAATTTCTCCACACAATTTTTTTCTGGCAAATTTGAAAATATCAGGATTTATTGATTAAATAAGGCTGTGTAAAACAAGGGGGACTTCCTGGAACAAACACTGAGTGCTCGTTGGCACCTGACTCCATGTGAAGTAAAGCTGATCAGCAGATTGTCTGCAAAATACACACATTTTTACACAGCTGCTGTCTTTTGTGCACGCATGCTGTCATACACATATACATGCTTACACACTTTATTGCTCATAGATTTGTGTATGTATACTCCCAACTGCTCATCATCTGTCTGTCTATCTCTCTCTCTCTCTGTCTTTCTCTTTTACACACACACACACACACACACACACACACCGCCATCTGGGAAAGCCGTTAGCAGTTAGCGGTAGCACTTAGCGACGCAGCACGCTCCCTCAGTCCGCTCAGTCACCTTGATCTGCTTGCCCTTCACACAGCACCATTACTGCTATACTGCATCACTGTGGGTGTGGTGTGTGTGTTTGTGTATGTGTGTGTGTCTGTGTCTATGGACATGCATCTCTGTGTGTCCATTATAGAGCCGTACAGTGGGATGTAAATGCCAGGAGAGGAAGGGGGAGGGGCTATTACCTTCAAATGAGCTACCATGCAGTGAAATATCCCTCTGACTAGCCTTGTGCAGGTTCTTATCCGTGCATGGACATCTATGTCGGCCTGCATACATCTAATACTTCTGAGGATCATTTTGCCCTCTGGGCTTGAAGGCACATCCAGGGGTTGAGAATGGCAGTGGACATGAATACACAGTAGAGCCCACACCTGTTTTTCCTCAAAACAGTGTGTTGTGATGTGCTTGCAGTCAGTTTGGTCTCCTGACCTGAAGCATAGTAAACACTGAAAGTTCTTCTCAGTTTAGATTTTTTTATGTAAACTTATTTATCAAACTCATAATGCACATCACTTGAATATATTGTAATTACTAAATTATGGCTCATACGAATATGTTTGAGTGCATTTATGCGCTTGTCATGTATATGTACTTGTGCACAGAAGAGCAATGCCAGTGCAAAGTTGGTTACAATGTTTCTAGCAGTCCAGCTTGGCCTACACTCACTCTCAACCAGGCACAAGTGCTGCATAAATCCATAAATACAATCTTGGTTTGCTCTGGGGGAGAAATTGAGAGAGAAAGAGCATTTCCGTGTTAATCCCTTGGATAGGGATGGCAAAATCACTCTTTGTCCTTCTGATGTCATTCTTGATGTTGCTTGTCAAATAATTCTTCAGAACAAATCCTCCTCCTCCTCTTTCCTCTCACTCATTTGTAAGCACACACACAGAGTATATTTATATCTTGTTTTTCTTCAGAAATTTCCTTCCTGTATTTTATTTATTTATTTCTCTTTACCTGCAGGTCCAGGACCAGTGAACACTACATCTGTGTCAGGGCTCCATCATCGAAGTGTAACAATAAGCTGGGTTCCTCCCTTTCGACCAAATGGTGTTATCACCAATTATACTCTTTTTCTTTGTCCCAACTCAGTGTCCTGCACCAGCACAGCCCTCCCCTCCAGCTCAGGTCCAAACCAAAGCCTACTGCCCAACACTGAGAATGCATATCTCAACTCAGCAACATCCAGTCTCACCCCCTCAGGCCCTAGATCCAACCTCCTCCCTAACACTTTCTCTAGCTTGAAGCCTGCTATCGCAGAAGACGACCAGATGGGGTCCATTCATGGAAGCAATACAAGCCAAGGCCGCAGTTCCATCTCATTCCACCCATACACTACAACCAGCTCTAATGTTGAGCCTAATTTTAAACAGGACTCCTATTACAGCCCCATGTCTGGTTTCTTTAGTGCAGCTTCAGATTCAAGTTCACCCCCTTTATCTGTCACTGTTCCTGGGAACACCACGAGCTATACTTTCCTCGACCTAGTGCCATACCAGACCTACAGCCTCCAGGTACAATACATTAGCATGTCACTATGGTAGAAATCAGTACTGTACCATGCAGCGTGATAGTTTAAACGTTTTATTACATACCAATACATGTAAATAGTGTCAAAATTAAACATAAAATTGCCTTTTTCCTTTCTGATGATCTTTCAGTACTCTTTTTATTAGGAATGGAATACTCACGTTTCCAGTCACGTTATTACACTGTTATCTACACTGTTCATTATTGACTGGTAACTTGCTGACTCAACGAAACGAAACTGTTCTGTAACTTCTAGGTGGAGGCGTGCACTGGTGTGGGTTGTACGCTGTCTGGGATGTCTCTGAATTTTCGTACCCTCCCAGCTCCTCCTGAAGGGGTTCCTGCACCTCACCTTTACTCTGACACCCCCACCTCTGTTCTTTTGTCCTGGGGTGCACCAGAGTGGAGCAATGGACCACTGGAGCGGTGAGAGATGATCACACGCGTACACTTCAGTCCCTCTGTTACACTAATGTTTATAGATAAATTCCATTTTATCTTGTGCTGGGTGGAGATGGCTGATAGAGCGCAGAGTTGCTGGGACCAAACAAGTCTCCACAGTGGGTCAACTCCCAGCGGACCCTTATCCTCTTTCCTTCTTGGACTCTTCCTCGGCCCTCAGTCCCTGGACTACTTACCAGTATCGACTTGTGCTCCGTAATCAGGCTGGCAACACCACAGGTAAGGCCATAATAATTGTCATCACTGAAAATGAATCCAGTCTGATCGCAATGTGTTGCATTTTGCACTAGTCCATCAAATTTCACACAGGCTTAAGGGTGAAAACTTCCTCTCTTTAGGGTTTTTCACACTGCATATTCTTGTCAAAAGTTGAACCAGGGCTGTGCAATTCATTCTGCTTTTCAACTAGTCCTGGATTACAAGTCTGGTGGAATGCATTATTAATGTTTATATTCAAGAATGACAAGTGACTACTCTTGTTTACTTAAGCCCTGTTTCACACTGGCACCTCCGAGCCCTGTGTTTAGTCGATTTTCAGGGGATGACTCTGCAAACTCAGAGCTAACTCGGCTCCAGAGCAGGGCCAGAAAAGATAAAGTCAGGGTTCGTCCACTTTGGAATGTCAAAACGGGATTGCGCCAGTGAGACAGTGTTCTTAGCCTAGGGCCAAGAAAGTTCATAGAATGCTTTTAATCCTGGACTAAAGACAGTGTGAAACCCCCTTTTGTTGTTTTACAGTATAGCATTTTTAATCACATAATGTTATGGACTTACCTTACATGGACATAAGTTATGGATTGTTGCAGGACCCTGGGTCAGTATCACCACCAGACCCTCTCGGCCAGCAGGTCTCAGTCCACCGAGGGTGAAGGTCTTGGGGTCAGAGTCACTTCAGGTATGGGCTTCCTTTTTCAGCTGATCTCTCACAGATTCAGTAAAGTGAGTGTATGAGAGCTCTGAGATACCACACAAATTGTCAATAAAATATTGCCCATTTCATTCAACTCATTCTGTAGCTGGAGAATTTAAAAAGTTTATAATACACAAAAATACGATGTAGCTTCATTGGGAATCTCTCCAGGCACTCTGAGTATAAAAGACAAATGAATGTCACACTGTTTCTTCTGTCTCTTCGTCTTGGGATTTAATGAGAAAGAAAAACATTCAACTCAAGGTCCCCTTCAGAAAATGGGAGGGGCTGTGACCCTGTCTGAGGCAGCTTCCTTCCTGTCGGCCATTTTGAAGGAGGGGCCAGAGTTAAGTTCCACTACTTGCTAATCCCACATCAAGGCCTATCAGTGAAAGCTGCTGAAACAATGTTGTATGCATGCACACACACATGCATGCACTCAACAGCCCTGCACTAATGCTAACTGCAGAAAAATGCTAATGCCTGTCATCATTTCAGAACCGCCCCTGTCATCTTTGCAGCAGCACAGCTTTAGGGGTCACAGGTCCGAGAAGGAAACTGTTCCTTCCTGGTTGTTGCTAATTGGACAGACAGGCAGGATGTTTCCTGGGTACCAATTGACCTTGACAACACAGACAGGATTTTGAGTATCTTCCTTCATTCTCTAAATTGTTTCTTTTTTTTCATGTGACTTCTTGCTCATTGAGGTACTTACTCTTTCCCTTTATCCCATGTTGGGGTTTTTTTTCTTTTTTTTTCCAGCCTTCTTTTTATATTGTGACACACTTGGTCAGTAAATCAGGGCACAGATAAAGTCAACTTAATGCCTGCTTTTCTGCTGTTTACTTGGCATCTCTGTTATTCACAGTTAATGTTCTCCTATTAGGCTGTGAGCTGAATAGTTTGTGATGTGAGTGTGATGCAGTGAGGGATGAAGATCAACACATTGATTGTTGTATTGAACTATGGTCAAAACAGATCTATGCAGTAAAGCAAAATGAGATCACTTGGGGGAAGATTTGGGACTTTATTCCAACATTTTTGAGTTTTTTGTTTGTTTGTAGGATCACAATCTAAATGTACATTAATATGCAAGTAGCTAATGCTTGGACAAATAAATTGTAGAACTGTATCATCAGCTGCAAATGTTGGCACTCTGTCAGTGCCTTTTTTCTGATTATAATAGCATAGATGTACAAAGGCACACACACATGCTCCATATTCTTACACACACACCTATTCTCTTTCACTACCAACTTTATCATCTGTCTCTCCCTCTCTCTCTCTGTCACTCATATACACATAAACACATTTACAAACACACACACATGCTGTACTGGCCTTAGCCCCAATGGTCTGTGTCAGCCCAGGGTCTCTGCTGTCTTCACCATCTCCAGATTACATCAGGCTATTCAATCTGTAAATGACTTCCATCACAAAGCATACCCAACACGCACTTTGGGAAATGAGCTCCCTAACTCAACATGACCCTGCCCATATGTGGTTGTGTATGTGTGGCTCAGAGTGTGCATGTGTGTGTGCGTGTCTCCTGTATCACCTCACAGTGTCACTTGTTAAATGAATATCAAGGTTGCATGGGAAATAATTATTCTTGACGTTCATTCATAATACTCTCATCAACACTGACCACTTAATCACTTAACTCTTAAGTCTCAACAAGCTGTGAACTGATCAATTACTGTACACGACGGTTTCTATGCATAAGTGTTTTAGAGCTCACAATACATGAACATATGTGTGTGTCTATGTGTGTGCCCGTGCACTTTCATATGTGCACAATTGTTTCAAACGAATGATTTATCATATATACCTTTAAAATTCAAACATTTAAAGGTGTGTGTAGCAGAGTGTGTGTGCGTTTGCGTGCGTGCCAGTTACCTTCATCTTCACTATGAAATGCTGACAGACTGAACTGTTTCCAAATCAGATGCAGTGCTCAACAACAGCAAGCTTTTGTTTTTGCATGCAGCAATTCCATTACCAGCCGTTTTCATTATTTTAGCATGGTGTTTGTGCATGTGCGCGTGTTTGTGTGTTCGTGTGTGCCCTGTTCTAAATTTGATGAAAGGAATCTTCTACTCAAGTCAAAGTCAGGTTATCTTTCCGCACA
This sequence comes from Scatophagus argus, assembly GCF_020382885.2. Taxonomy (NCBI): domain Eukaryota; kingdom Metazoa; phylum Chordata; class Actinopteri; family Scatophagidae; genus Scatophagus; species Scatophagus argus. The sequence continues at coordinate 12,271,844 of NC_058493.1, forward strand.
GTAGAGTTGAGTGCGCGTGCGCACATACACAAACACACACGCACACACAGTGACCGTCCTGTCTCTGCACACTCACATATCCAGGTGACAATGCATGCACACAGGCAGCACTGGTGGCACTCAACGTAGATTCACACTCTTATGTATATATATGTGTTTGCATGAGCACACACTGCAAGCTCTGCACATGCACACGTGCATACCGTATGTGCCCACACTATGCTATGACTTCCTGTAGTTCATCCATCTAAAAGCTTTCTGCTGTCCCCAGCATGCCGAGAACATTCAGAATGCCCAGGCAACCAATGAGATGACTTTCTGGGATAATGACAAGACAGTTAGAAAGGACCAAGTCCACCAGGCTTTTAGTTTTTCCTGAATACTATATTTTAAATGAAAAACCCGAACTTTAAACTCACTTGCTTATATTTTCAGGTCACATGGTCCCCTCCTCTTATTCCCAATGGAGAAATCCATGGCTATGAGATCCGCCTCCCAGAACCCAGCATCTTCCATCACAGTGTAAATGCTTCTGAGCTCAGCGTTATGGTGACGGACCTCATTCCATACACAAACTACAGTGTCACTGTGTTGGCATGTGCCATGGGTGGTGGACATGTTGGAGGATGTACAGAAAGCCTGCCGACTGCAGCCACCACATTATCCACAAGTCCTGGAGGCCTTCAACCACTGTCTATAGTGGCAGTCAGTGAGTCTTTCCTGGCCATTTCCTGGCAACCACCAAGCAGGCCCAATGGACCTAACATCAGGTAACATGGATATTTGTTAGGTTCACAAAAATAGACCCCAAAAAGCAGATGCAGACACCAGGCTAAAAGGCAAGGTTCCAAGTTTACTTAACAAAATACTCAAAAATCCAAGTCCACTGAATGCAGAAGATAACTATTTACAGTATTTACAAAGTAGATAGGGAAGTGCAAATTTACAAGTCCTCTTCCAAGGAATCCTGAGCAGAGACAGGACAGGAGGTGAATGCAAGTGTTCAGAAACAATCTAAGGTAAGTAAAAAACAGACAGGGAAACAGGAAGAACAAAAAATACACAATCCTAACAATATTACACAGAAGCCATGAGGTTGTGGGTCAATATGTGAGTACTTCAACCACCAGGCTTAGATGACATTACGGATTGCTGCTTTCTTTTGGTTGAACTTTTATATGTAAGACTCTGATTTGCAAGGAAGCAACATAGAAAAATTCTCATTTTTCTTTCTCGGCAACATGAAAATTAACTTGCTTGTGACCAACAATGCCAAAAGCATGAAAATAATTGAGCAGTTGAGTTGAGTATGATGATTCATAGAATTTACACCATGTAAAAGTACAAACATCACAAAATGTAAAAAAAAAAAAAAAAAAAAAAAAATGTACACAGCATCCAGGTCAGTTTTACCTATCCACAGCAGTAGTCTCAACATGATTCAGTCAACATTCCCACTGTAGGTCGGTCTTGAGTAACTGCTTCTGAATGCACAGAATCAAACAAATTTCTTCTGTTACCTTCCCATGGTTTTAGGAATTTAACCAAGTGAAAGAAAAGTGAGGGAGACAGCTGGAAAAAGTTCTGCATAGGCAAATATGCATCCAAAATCACTAACCACAACATTATGAAGCAACGTTATGTGTGAACCTGTTAACCATCATAACTTTACATAATCTGAATAGACCTTGTGTTTTTATTCATTAGCTGTAGCCAAGACACCAAATCTACTGCAGGTTGTTATTCAGAGACTCACTCTGGAGGTTTTCAAGTAGTTGCTGAAAAATGTAAGCAAACATGCAGATAGTAACACGTTAACAAGCTGCTAACATGAGTGCCCTGGTAATGAGCTAAGTGTTGTGCATTTTTTAAACAGTGTTTTCTCGGTCCTAATGCACATTCTGGTCCATTTTGTTCTGTCCTGTTCTTTTCTGTCGGAGATTAGGCCTAAAATAAAGGTCCATTTTCCTGGCAGGCGATTAAAATGCATGAGCCCGTCTCTCTGTTCTGCTCTGCTCAGCTCTGTGTGTTTGTCTAAGTGGGTTGGTTAAAAAGGCGGCATTAAGCCCTTCTCTTCTGATTACAGCAGAAATTAGCATCACTGTGGGGAGAGGAAAACACAAACCCTGCAGAAAAAAAAACAACAGAAGGAGGGGCGTTGGGAGGGAGGGTTGAGATACAGTGAACGCAAAAGAATAGAGATGATGAAAAACAGAAGAAGAGGGGGAAATGAGTGATAAGGAGAGTCAGTTGGAATATTGGGTGTGTGGTTGCGTGCTGTTTGTGTGCTCAAATTGGTGCATTTGTGAACACGTGCTGTGTGTCAGTGCATTCCTAAACATCCAGCCGCCTGCGTTTGTGTGTGTTTTCTGTTATTCAAATTTCCCCTTCAGATACAAGTTGCTCAGACGTAAAACCCACCAGCCCCTGGCCATCGCCACGGTCCCCTCGGTAACAGCCGTGTCCCCTCCCCCCTCTGAAGATCTCCATCGCTGGCTCCATGTTTACTCCGGCACCAAATTGTTCTACCAAGATAAAGGCCTAAGCAGGTGAGATTACTGAAATGAGCTCTAGAGCAAACGCCGGCGCCGCAGCAAACCGTGTGTGCAGAGCCGATCGGCGAGCTGCCGCTGATGCCGATCTTTTAATACCGCTCAAAGATACATTAAGCAAATATCCCAAAGAATTAAATTGTTTTTCACACAGCGTCCCCTAATCTCAGTTTGGCACTTGGTGGAAGCAATTTTTTTCCCCTATGCTTGCTAAACGGCTCTGGGTATACTCTTTTCGGTTTTGTGTCTCTACTGTGCTTTATTCAAGTTGTACACTGACAAACTTTTGAACATGTCAGCACTTTTAACTTTGCTTTTCTCTTTTGCTTTTTCTTTTATTGAGATGCTAGAAAGCACTTTATGAGAAAGTAATTTGTATGTAATTAATAAGAGACACAATGTTATCAGAACTAACAGTGACTTTAAAGTGAACAAACAGATGTGACTGAAATTATGATCCACTAACAGAGCATCACCATCATATCTGCCATTTTTCTTAATTCTGTCAAACAAGGGTTGATTTACAGGAGCTTGACTGTTGTTTTATGTTTTTTTTCTGTTATTGAATGACTGATAGAAGGAACTACTTTTTATAGTTAGCATCTCGCATTATATTTAGCATCTCGAAGATATTTCGCAGCAACATCAGTAAAACGTACTGCACCCTCTTATCGAACACATCAATACTGTCTGTCAACAGATTCACCCGTTACCAGTATCAGTTGGTGGTGTATAATGACGTGGGCTACTCCTCAGGAGAGATCGTTATGGCGACGACCATGGCAGGGGTTCCCCACTGCTCTCCGTCTCTCTCAGCTCATGCCATCAATCACACTGCTGTATGGGTCAACTGGACACAACCCAGTAAGATTACCTTCTCTCTTAAACACATACACTCCAACCACACACAGCCGACAACACTGCTTTCCCAGCAGAGGTCTTCTATAGCCATGTATTCTCTGAAAATTATGTGACTTGACAATTCACCAAAACTTGAAAATAGAGAATCAAAATTACTGCTCACTCTTCTCTCTCTCTCTCTTTTTTTTGTCTTTCTTAGCTCTGCAAGACCTACAGGGGGAGGTGGAATCTTACTTTGTGACAGTCGAGTCCGCCCAGTCAAGTCAAATCTTGGCTTTTCCTCCTGAGGTCATCTGCACTGTGATAAGTGACCTTTGGCCCAGTACCACATATCTGGTATCATTACAGGTGTCCAATGGAGCACATAATACAACTAAGGCAACAATTAACGTCACTACAGAGGATGGAGGTTTGTGTAATTTTTGGTCCACAACTGATATTAGAAATCAGCTAAAGTTTGCCTTCTTACTTGGGATAATTGTGTGGGAGCTGTTATTTATGCCATATTTATGAATGTGTCATGTACAGTACCTAAATTCAGTACATCCAACAGAGGTATCTGTGTTAATGTGCGTTTCTCTGCAACTCTGGTGCTTCACAGGAAAGGTTATACACCTCATGTAGTGAGGAATGAAATCAATACAAAATGTGGGTGTGTGTGTGTGAGAGAGAGAGAGATTTAGTGTTATAAAGTATTTGTTGACACTACATACACACAGACATGCAAACTGCACATACAGTTATACATGCAAGCAAGACAGCAAGCAAGGCTTTTGCAATGTCTCGTGTAGGATATAATTACTATACTTTACAATACAGTTACAATACATCATGTAACCTTTATCTTTTAATAAAAAAATATTTTCGATATTATATAATTCTGTATAGACAAAAGGGCCGAATGCAGGATTTTCACCCAGGAGACTAGTGTTTGTGTCTCATAGGAAACGCCCTCGTTTATTTGAAATATGGAGTGGTGCAATGATTAACACTGTCACCTCTCAGCAAGAAGGGCCTTCCTGTGTAGAGTTTGCATGTTCTCCCCGTGTCTGCTTGTGTTTCCTCCAGGTTTCTCCCACAGTCCAAAGATATGCGGGTTAGGTTAGGTTGGTGACTCTAAATTACCCGTAGGTGTGAATGTGAGGGTGAATGCTTGTTTGTCTCTGTTCCTCAGCTGTGAAGAACTGGTGACGTGCCTCTTGCCCAAAGTCTGCCGGGGCAGACATTTCCCTCCCTCTCTCTGCTCAGTCTCTCAGCATTTAAGGGTTATCTTTCAAATCGTTCAATGTAACAATATGTCAGAGGCCGCTCACTCTATCTGTTGTTTTCTCTCTATCTCTGTTCACCTCTGAGTCCCTCTTTCTGGCCATTTCTCTGTCTCTGATCTCCCCCTCACAATTCTCTTTCTTTTTCGGTATAATCATATGTCAGAGGCCTCTCTCTTTCTCTCTAATCTGAGCAGTATAATAAAAAGTGCATTAAAAACATTAGAAAATCATTAGGTGCTAAAGGCAAAGCACGGCTCGTTTAACTGAGAGGGCTCTGGAGGTAATTTCATTATTTTACAGCCATAACAGTGCGCTCACACACACACATACACACACACACACACACACACACCAAGGCCAAATATATTTTAACAAATGCAGCTCAACCCTACCAACCATCCTAACATGGCCTCCAATCTATAGGGCAATGCTAACATCAGGACTAATTGTCAAGAAAAATGTGTGTGTATGACTGAAAGGGACTCAGTGTGCAGTACTGCGCGGTTAATGACATCCTGCAGTAAATGAAATGTAGAGCAGTAGGTTGGGTTTAGGTAAGTGCATTGGCAGCAAATGAATTGGGTTAAATTCTCTTAGCTGAGTGCATTTCCACTTAGAATAATAGATTGAGTCTGTGTGATTACCTGTCTCGTATACCATCTCTCATATCCTTCGTGTTTGCTTTTCTTTTTCACTTTTTTAACTCACAATTTTACTTCTGTTTCCATTTGAAGAACATACTGAACATACACGTGAACAATCTTGACTTGTTCCACTCTTTGACTTATTTGTTCATAGACTATGTCTTGTTTGTCATTCAATACTTCCTTTTGACTGTGTTTGTTGGGGAGTTTGTCCATTGTGGATGTGCTGAAAGAGAATTTATTGAGGGAGTGAAGAGATAGAGACAGAGAGAAGATCATAACCTGATGCAGAAAGCTAGAAGCTTTCTGAGAAAGATTGCTACAGAATCGGTTTATTATTCTTAGTGAAAATGCACTCAACTCAGAGAAGCTAACCCAGTTCATTTCCTGCCAGTGTACTTATCTAAACCAAGCCCACTGCTCCACATTTAATTTACAACTAGATAGCATTATCAACGCAATACTGCACACACAGTGGACACACAGGTGGTCTCCCTCCCTCACTAGCTCACAGTTGCCCTGTCTTATACGCAACCCAACATATTGTCTCTGTTTTCTCTCTCTCTCTCTTTCTGTCTCACACACATGCACACACACACACACACACGTACGTATGTATATACGCCTCTCAAATGAGAGATAAAGTGTTGCTGGATGTCTGAATAGTTTGTCACGCTGTGTCAGTACTGTACAGGCTGTGTGATATTGTCTATATAATGTCTATATCAAATGCCAGTAGTGCATACTAGAGACCTCATAGTCACAGTACATAACCTCACACAATGATTTTTTCTGACTTTATCAGTCAGGCTTCATCATCACTAATGTAGCAGTGTTCAAGGACATTTTCTTTAGATTTTTTACTTGGAAGCAAATTACAAGCATTACAAGTATGAGAATGTGCCTCAGAAAAATAATAACACAATCCCATTTTGGCAACTCTGTTCTTGCATCGCTACTATAGCAAAGGTTGTCCACATATCAGATCTGGCATGTTAATTTGAGAACACATGTGTGTGTTTAAAGATATGTTTACAAATCTTCAAGCTGTAAAACATTCTGTTGTATTTTAAGAATTAAACAGTTGTGTGTCTCTTTACTCACATCCTCAGAGCCAGATGGGATGTCAGCCCCAGAGGTGGTCCCAGTTAACAGCAGCACAGTACGTGTGCTGTGGCTCCCTCCTCTACGACCCAATGGAGCCGTTACTGGCTACTACATATACGTTAATGACCATCTTCACGGCAATGTTGACAACAGCTCTGGGTCCTACCTGCTGGGGGACCTGCTGCCTTTTACTGTGTACAGTGTTCAGGTACACACACACACACACACACACACACACAAACAAAAGCAGACTTGCCCAAACACACAACAGTGTGCGTCATGTTTTTGTCTGCTTTGTGTTTGTGTATTTCAGGTGGAAGTGTGTACTGTGTATGCATGTGTGCGGAGTAATGTTACTCAGACAACTACCGTGGAGGACCTGCCTGCTGACCTGGCTGCACCACATGCACAAGTGATCACTCCCAGGTAGAACAGAGTTATACTGCAAATAATTTTTCAGTTCTTCTTCAACCTTATGTTTAATTCCCTGAAAGCACAGGCAGAAACTGGTGACTTTATTTCTACTGATTTATGTGATTTATGTGTAAACATAGAGCCCATGTTAACATAAAACCAAAGCATGAACAGCATGTGGAACAGCATTTTACGTTACGCAAAACAAAATGCCTCGTTGGGTGCATGCTAGGAAACGATTCCTCAAGTCTTCATAGTTTTCCATTTAAACATTCGGTTGTGACTGGCATAAAATGTTTCACTGGATCATATATGATGTTTGTGCTTTTATTGATTGCTTGTCCTTGTCGCTTAAAGGTCTTAACTTACACAAGAACAATAAGACGTGTACGTAACTTTGAACTGAGATCTGGGGGTTAGGGTTTTTTAATTTATAATAGTAATACTATTACTTGTCATAATTGAAAGAATGTGTAAATAATCAGTACATTTTAATTAAATTCTTTATTATATGATTTATAGAATTGATCTTAGAATTTATATATTTATTGTTTATTTTTTGAGACCATCCTCCGGGATGGCTCCGGGTTCATGAAACTTTACACCTTTAATTTGAGTGTAGTAACCATTAATGTTTATCGGCAGCACAAAATTTTGATGTGACAGAATCAATAGCTGACACTAACAGAGTAAATGGTGCCCCTCTTTTGTGTGTGCGTATCTTGTGCATGCAGCACCAAGCTGTCCAACAGGACTGCATGAAAGCTAGATTTTACTCAGTGCTCGTAACCTATATACTCATAACATATAACATTATTAGTTTTTTATTACTTTAAAAGCAGATTCTATGGACAAATGGTCTGCAACTATATTAATGCAGACTAACCTGTGGCCCTTGACGATACAGTGATTGCTTCACATATTCATCCTCAGTATCCAGATTGAAATACTAAATTTTAGCACAAACTAATGTATTCTGACAATGTAATGTAATCAGATTATGTTGAATTTGCTTTTTAACAGCTTTCAAAATTAATAAAACATGAAGGCAAACTGACATTTTATTTGCAGTCAGTTAAATTTAATGATACTTAAAAATCTCTCTGCTTGCCACATTTGACCTAAATCACAAAATTGCAAATCTTGCAGTTGCAGGGGAAGTGGTGATTTGCAGCCTGTTTTCTCTCTGGGAGACTGTGGAAGTTGTAACTCTCTGTGTTACTACACAGGTCTTCCCCCTGCCAAAGATGTCAGAGATAAAGAGGAGGAAAATCAATAGTGAGAAGTGTATAAAGATACACACACCCTGACACTGTAACTCAACTTTGTCAGCCATTAACCATGCGTGAATGCAAGTGTGTGCTTGGGTATGACGGAGTTTTCATGTGTCTGCCAGTGGTGTGAAAGGAGTGTGAAGGAGAACATAAACCCATCTCTCTTTCTCTTTCTCTCTCTCGCTCTCTCTCTCAGGGTCGTGAGGCTGGACTGGTCCCGTCCAGGAAGACCCAGTGGGATCATGCTGGGCTATGAGATCTTAAGACGGACCCTGAGGTCATGTGCCGTTGGGTCAACAGGGGTCACATCCTCTGTGGAGGAAGAGTCAGCTGTTGCAGGTGGTGTAAGGTTCAGATGTTCTTACTTGCAGTGTCCTGCCAGTCATGGAGTGTGTGGCACTTCCTGTTTCCACCCTGACATTCAGGTGAGCATCTGTTGTGTCTTCCTTCTGCTATAATCCCCTCTCTCCTTTTAACTAGAACTTAGGGAGTAATCATTAAAACTTTAATTTTACAACAATCGCAATGTTTAGAAGATGATAGAAGTCCAGGGTCTTTGCTTTGCTGCTCATCTGAAGTGCAGAATATATTGTTGCTGTGTACTCTCTCGGGATATTATTCACCAGACCTCAGACACACACACAAGCACAGAAACCCGCAGACAAACACACACTCTCACAATTCTTCTTCTGAGACATCCTTTGTACGTGGGATGCATGGTCATCCTCTCAGTGATTAATTTCTCTAAACAGATTAACTTGTCATCTGCATTCATTTCCATCCTTGTGTCATTGAATGCCAGCCAAGTTAGCACAGTGAAACTGCCCTCCATACATTTAACCCCACAGCACCCAGTGACACAAACAATAACAATTAAGCTCACATGTGCAATTATACAACTACACACATACTTATGTACTGCAAAATCCATCCATGTAACTGAAAAAAGCACACGTTTACAGCACAAAAGAGACATGTACAATGCACAGGCTGTTTCATGCACTTGTCAGTAGAATAGAATTTGTCTGATAATTTGCTCATTTCCTGTCCTAATGTCACAACTGTATTTCTGTGTTAGAGTCTGTAATTAAATATACAGCATACTGGCTCCTCAAGTTAGTGTCTACAGACCACTGTACCGTGTTTCCACCTTTGTCACTGTGGATGTTGGATTTCTGTGTTTATTATTATTATTATTGTTATTATTATTATTATTATTGCATATTCTCTCATATGTTTGTGTGATTGTATGTCTGTCAGGTTTGCTGCAGTGGGCTGTTGTACACTAAAAAACCACATCATCATTGCTGTGAGGGCAGCTACCTGAGTTGGAGTAATTCCTCTAGTCCAGCGTGCTGTAATGGCAAACTGTTACCAGCACTCCATGAGCATTGGTGCTGTGGAGGATACTATGTTCATGTTAAAACCAGTGAGTTTCAAGTCACTTCATGTGTTTACACTTACACAGGACTTGCTCTTTTCTACTTGACTGGAGTCTGCCCTTTCCCATGTTGTTCAAGTGTTTCCTTCATCTGTCCTTGTCTTTGTAGATGAAAACTGCTGTCCTGACCACTCGCGGGGCCGGGTCTCAGTGGGGCTGGGTGACAGCTGCTGTGGGGGGGTTCCTTACTCCATGAGAGGTGGCCAGATCTGCTGTAGTGGAAGCCTCCATGATGGCTATGGGGTCCAATGCTGTGGAGGCCGGATTGTAGATGATACACTAGTGTGCTGCGGTGACGCTGAGAGGGGGGAAGTGCACACATATGCCCCAGGTGAGTGAAGGATACACACATCCAGACATAAACTAATATCCACTGTTGTTAGAATATTTTCTTATTTCAATAACAGTGAAAAAATGAAAAGATTCTGTGGTGAATTCATTTTTCTGCCAAACAGTGAAAGCACACTGGCTGCTAAGATTTCTGGATGAACAGTTTTTGTCTCAAGAAAATCCTTTATTGTAAAATCCAATCAATAAAAAAACTTTTTCTCAGAAAACTCTGGCTGAAAAAGGAATTTGTCAGAGTTTCCTGGTGACGGTGGCTGAAAGGCTGAAAATGATAGTAAAGCGTAGAGGGTTGAGGTAGACACATGGAGCATGAACGTGGGGTCGTTTCCCTTTCTTCCTCTCCTGCAGTGTCCCAAAGCACCCGGATACCATGGCACAGATGGGACCGTGTGTGCGGGTGTGGGTGTACGTGTGTGTCATTAGACATCTTTGTCATGGCAGATGATGATGAAACACACTCGGGATGGCACCGTTGAGGGCACTGCCAAGCACACAGCAGGACAAATACACACTCATTCTCTCTCCTTCACACAAACACATACGCTTTCACAGTTATAGACATATTATGTGCATCCACACATTACACACAAATACTTACACACACACACACACACACACACACACACACACACACAGAGTCAACAGGGTGTCCTCGGCAGGGTTCACTTAGTGCTGAGTGCCAGAGACAGACACGTGGACTCTATTCATCACACATAAACAATGGCCCCATATGGACGGGCCTATAGTGCTCCATTAGCCTATTCACAAACACACTGACACACACACAAGATCCCTAATCACAGAAAAATGTTGCCAAAAAAGTTCCCAAAAAAAATAATGCCTTTATTTCAGATATATTTTGATTTCTATGCAGTCATTTGTTACGGTTCCCTATTATAAAATCCTTTTGTGTTCTGTCTTGGCAAGTCGTTAGAGTCATTATGTTTTTGTATTGTCCATCCATTCCATTTTTGTGAATGTGGCATCTCTGGAACATCTTGAGTAAATTTCAAAAACATCCATTTGGACTCAAGGATGAACTGATGAGAATTTGGTGGTCATTTCATACATTAGTTACTGGGGTTAGGAATAAGTTCTCAACTACTTGATTTGGACATCAATAATCATCCAACATTTAGAGTAATCACAAATATATATTCCTCACAAATATAAATGCAAACTGACTGAAAATGCTGTCTGGAGATGTGCTCTCCTTAAGCTTTGTGGAAGAGGGAGGCTTCCGACCTTTATTGAGCCAGAGTACAAGCGACAATTGCAGCAAACAACAAGTACAAAAGATGAGAAGATGTATGAGGTAAAAGCACTGTGCCAACAAGGTAGCACTTTCTACAGACAGCATTGTTTAGTTCGAGTACTTGAGTTCTCAAACTGCCTGAAATGTCCTTTCCTGCTAATTGTCACTCAAATGTCGAATAGGATAAAATGATGAAGCGATGGCATTTTATATGCAAAAGGTCAATGGTCAGCTTCATTTGCACCGTGTGAAGAAACTCGTTCTCTCTCTCCGTACTCCTGTAAAAACAGTCTCTGAAGATAGCATTTTTCTCACATGAAATTATTCACTGGAATCATAAATATCACTGCAGTGATACACTGAATGCATTTTACTAAATCCTTACAAAGTCTTCACTACATATACAGTGTTGAGTCTGGACAGACATGGATGGAAACGGTAGCCTGGTTGACTGAGGCGTACAACCATGAGGCGATGCTTCTGGTTTACCAACATGTCATCATGTTATCATATCTGTTCATGAAATTGTCAGTAAGACTCTCCTATAAAGAGTTTTTGCTCTCAAACACTGATCTCAAATGTAGACTTAGGTTTGTTAATTTGATTTAATTTCGTTTTCTTCTCTTCCACTAAACCCTCCTTTCAAACTGAGCGGGCTATAAGGTCATCCTTCATTTGAGTTGGCCTCCCAAGGAGTACATATGCTCTGCACCTCCTCTTTCTGTCTGTCTCCTTCTTTAATTTATTTCACATCTACTTTTGTCCTTTTGCATGTTTTTTGTCACTTTTCCTCAACTTTTTTTCCTCACTTCTTCTGATTCTTCCTTTGGCTTCTTGCTCCTCTTCTCCCCTCCCACCACCTTTTCTTCTTCCTCTCCTCCCTTCTTTTATGTTCCCCCAACCCATCCACTCATCAGTCATTAGCGTTAGCTTCCCCATTGAGAACATATGGTATGATGGATCGCAGGGCTAACGGCGCTAGCAAGGCTAAGGGCCATTTGCCGGGTGCACTGCGCTGTCGGGGAGCCTTGGGGCCGGCTATGCAACCTCGACCCCACACGTCTGTTTCAAGACACTCACACACACACACCGTGCACACAGCAACACCTATTACAGGATGAGATACTTAACCTTGGCACCGCTCACTTTCATTGCTGCCTCTCACCATGTTTTGTATTTTTAATGATGCAGTGAGAGACAGATATGTGAAAGAAAGGCAAATAGAAATAAAGGAGGAAAATGCAAGCAAGTGAAAAGATTACAGATTAATAATAGTGTACCTTTGAAAAAATTACATTGTGAAAATGACTCAAAAAAGTGAGAAAGAAATGGAGAGAAAACTGCAAAGAATGACGATTGGCTGTATCAACCAATACAATAAATTTAAATGAAATGTACATTGTAAAAAAAAATCTAAATTAAAATGAAGAAAAGAGAAAAGAATCAATAATTTTTTTAAAAAAAAGTGTCAAATTTACATCAAATAAAGGGAACTGACAGAATGGAGGCGGGAAATGAGTGAAAGAAAAAAGGGAAAAAAAACAGGAAGAACAGAAGAGTGGTGAAGAGCTAGATGGAGCAGATTAAAGGAGGAGTGAAGGGTATCCCATTGTGCCCAGCTGATAGACTAGGTTAGGCTGATGTGATTATGGGGTCCCTGAAGTGCGATCTATCACACATTACCGTCCACACTGTCAACAACCATACACACACACTGCAGGGGAACAGCAATGCCAGGAGACAGCCGTCTGGCAACAGATACACATACCGGCTTGCATGCACATGTGCACCCGTTGATGTACACACACAAACACAACAAGCACACACACTCACAAGAAGACTTGCATGTGTATACACACAGAATTGCATGCACATGTGCACTAATCCAAAAATATGGAACACACAGCTTCAGGATCACACACACACATTCATGGTCGGACTGTTTAAAATGGAAAAGCAAAGTATTTCAGGTGAAATACAATCAGGGTCAGAAACGTTGCCTCATCCAACAAGAAATACAAGGAACAAACACCAAGCGGGGCTAGTGGGCAGTGTTTCATCTAAATGTGTCTGTGAGTTTAACTTCAGTCAGAGATTTGAACAAATATGTTGTTCTCCCTCTTCATGGTGTAAGTTGGCATCATTTGTGCCCACCCAACACCCACCCATCTATCTGCCACCTCACGCTACACTATGGCAAATTTTAAGTGTAATTTAGATGAGTTTAAAAACTTTTTTTTTCTCTTCTGTTTTTTCCTTGGATTGTTTGTGTCAGTCTGTGATGATGAGCACAGTTTTTCCTTATTTTCCTTCCTTATGCAAATGTGCATCACAATTTTATGAACACTCTATTGTTTAACTGTAGAAGCCTACTTATGTCGATCACACTACTACTATTATTATTGTGTTGTCATTTAGTGTGTCTCAGACTTTGTATTTAAAGTTGCCATGAGGCTGATTTGTGATTTCTGACTTGTTCACCTCCCTGTGTTGGTATCAAAAAAGCTTCTGCAAAGCTTCTCCAGCAGCAATCTAACTTTGTATCTTTTACCCCATTTATACATTTCGTTACTCGTTTATAGTACTCAGTGGAACATACAGCTGTCCACACCAGCCACGTAACGGCTTCTACCTCACTCATGCTTTAGGGTCACAGGTGCACTTTTTACTCTTCAAGTCTGTTTTCTTCTAGCTTACAGCCTAACTACATCAGCTCTGCAAAGGTTCCTTCTCACATGTGTCTTCATTCAAACTTAACTGGTCTTAAATGGCAGGCAAAACTTCTACTCTGACCAGTTTTAGTTTTTTGGATATTATTGAGATGGCTTACAATCCTATCCTCAGCATTCCCTCGTTGTTAAACAATAATACAAAGTGTCAATACTAAATCCCCCTTCCCAATCTGTCAGTGTGTTTAAGCAGCTTTAATTTCACTTTTGAGTAGATTCAGTACTGTTTGTTTTTGGGCAAGACTGCATCAGTTTTCTTGCAGCATTTCTTCCTGTGATACAGGTTCAAGACCAACTTTTAAGCTCTTCATTTGCTCCTCTTTTCTTTTGTGTCTTAGTTTGTATGTAAGATGTTTAGCTAAGACTTATGTCAGATTAGATGGTGTTTAAAGGAACGTGTGTAGTATCTTTGGCCTCCCGTTGCTCCCTAACTCCCCCTAAGTCCCCCGCCTCACTGTGCGCGCTCCACTAATCATTTCCCCTTCACACTTTTCTTTATGGTGTACAGTTCTTAAACTCTTCCATCTGCCCTTCAACCCCACTTTTCCCATCACTCACTATGGGTGCTACCGTAAATGCCCTCCCCACCTCACTTTTTCTTAAAGTAAGTGAATCTTAAAATGTATGCATTTCTTTAACTCCTTCCCTGACTCCCTCCCTCTGTCCCAGCCCAGCAGGCCCCATCCAAACGTTCAAGGACAAATCTGAATATCCCTTTTCACCGTTTAAGTGTTAAAAGCCTGGCGGTGCTGGGGTGTTATCTTAACGCGCCTTGCCGTGCCATCATCAGAGCGCGTGATGAAAATGGCTGTGATGATGCTAAAAGAAAAAAAGGAGGAGGGGGAGAAAAAGTAATAATCAAATATGTTTTTCAAGGGCACAGTGACCATTTGCTGGAGGGAAATTATCCCAGTAGTTAAGCTAGCTCACTCCGAGCCTGGCGGAGTTGTGAAAGTGGATGCATTTGTGTGTGTGTTAAGTGTGTGCAAGTATGCAAGGCTTATTACTTCAGCTTGGTGGAAATATACTTCACTTTCTGCATTTGGCTGTCTGTATGTGTTTGTATTTTTACATGTTTCTTTATACAGAGACACACACATTTCTCATATGTTCTTTCATTGTTTCTGCCAAAAGGTTCTCGTCAGTTTCTGAGTATGGGCGTGTGTGTGTGTGTATTTGTGGGGTTTCATCATTGCCAAAAGCCTCTCATCAATGATGGGCAGCAAATGGCCAACAGTAGTGCATTCCAAACAGCAGCGTCTGGCTGCTTTAGAAGATCGAGTGATCTATGAACACAGGAAGACATTTCTCTCTCTGTTAATGTATTTATGATGATGGCTTTTCTATTAGGTTTACTCTAATGACTGGCAAGAATCAAACCAGAGGCTGTCAGGAGCACAGCATTGAAGACAGTCTCCTGTGTGTGTGTGTGTGTGTGTGTGTGTGTGTGTGTGTGTGTGCCCTGGTGTTTCTCTGATGTTTGCTGTTGCTGTAAAACAGTTTCATAGTTAAACATGCACAAGAATAGACACACTGACCTACTCATTTCTAGCAAGTGATGGAGTATTTCAGCTACATACTGTATCTCTGTATATGTGTGTTTTAGAGTTATTAAAAACTTTTGTTCAAAATCAGCTGTTATGTCTGCACCACAGTGGCCTATAGCCTTAGCTACACACTGAATTCCCTTTATGTTGAACTAGTACTTACTATGAATTTAAAAAAAAAAAATTCTTGCGTGCACAATGGCAAAACTGTAAATGATTTTAAAATCATGTATGTGTAGCTTTCCAAACTTAATTTGTCATTGAAAGTGAAATTTAGGGTTTTTTGCATTGAATCAAAGTTATGAAAAAGTTGGCCAAAGTGTTGTGCCTCAGTGAATATGGAAATTGGAAATTTTTAAATTTTTTGCATTTTGTTGATGGTAATAAAGACTGAGCGGTCCGATGCCTCTTACCGTCATACATTGGCATCACATCCTCTGCTAAAAATTGCACTTGATCACAAAAGTTGTTCATTTTAACACTGAGCATATCATCACCCCATCACCCATTATGATTCTCTCGACTGGTGATGCACACAAGACTAGGAAGCATTTATACAATCATTTAGAAGATGCATATCCTCTGCTTGCTGGCCAGCACATGAGATTCCTGGTTCTTCATGAGTCTTCTTCCACACTCACAACTCACAGTGGTGGGTAACCTGAAGGAGGCGAGCCGTGGTTCATTGTGTTTTCAGCTTCAATGTCTCTGGTGAGGTTTAGAGTAAAATTGGATAGACGGAAGCATGTGAGATTACCTGTGAGGTGAATCTGCTCTGGAGTCTCCATGTCACTCTGCTGTAAAACATCTAGCGCTCATTTAAAGGTGTTGGGGTAAGCGATTCAGGGGAAATATAGTTGATCATTTAGTCTCATTCCCAGTTGAGTGAGACTCAACATTAAGGCAATAGTGACTCGGACCGAGATGGGTGTGATTGCAGCCATGGGAGACGTTCCTGTCATGACAAGACAGGACAGGATTAACAATGAAACAAATGGGACTGGTTTGTGTTGCATTAACAAAAGAAATTTGTACCAACTCGATCTTAACGAATAGTGGGTTAACTAGCTAAGCCGCGGCTGCAGTCAGACTCTACAGCTCAGACCAAGCCTCCAAGCCAAAGCATCAGCTGTCTTTCTTCAGAATCTCTCACCCCGCATTTAACAACGTTACATTTCTGTTAATGATTAAATGTTTGTGTTTCTGTAATTGTGTCTATCATTATCTTTTCCACCTGTCCGGAAGGTAAAAATGTCTCTTGGTCAATATGCAGATATGTATTGAATTTTTCTACTTCCTGATTTTGGTGCATCTCAGAGCATACCACGTAAAACACTATGTTTTATTCTAACAATTCTGCCACATCTAACATCTTTTAATTGTTTTTCCCCTATTTTTGTCACTTGGCTGTCTAACTCTTCTAGTTGTTCATTTCTTCATCATTTCCCCTTTATCTCTCTCTCTACACACACAAACAGCTGCTTGCTGTGACTCACTTTTTAGTGAATCCCTGTAGAGTGGTTAAAATATAACTGCCACCAAAGCATTTACCTAAGCTCAGCATACACACACTTAAACACACAGCTCAAGAAACACACACACAGAGATTCACTACACACAAACACACACAATGTCACACACATGCCCAGCTGGTAATGTTGTTGAGATAAAAAAAAAAAAAGACGTCAGAAAGACAAGAGGACAACCAGTCAGCTGGGAAAAGTGTGGCTGTGTGTGTGTGTGTGTGTGTGTGTCTTTGATTATGTCTGTGCTTGCTGCCCCAACGTCCACATGTGTGTGTCCACAGGGGAACACTGTGCACTGTGTGAGAAAGTCAATCCACTGTGATTTCATCTCTCGACATGACATATAGTCTCGCCCCTCTGGAACACGAGTGCGTGCCTCTGCTTACACACACACACACACACACACACACACACACACACACACTCCTTCCTGTAATGTGTGTGTGTGTGTGTGTGTGTGTGTGTGTGTGTGTGCTAGAGTCCAGCAAATACTGAATTTTTTTGGGATGTGAGATTATTGAGAGTTTGATGAGAGCTGCTGTTGTTTTTTTGAACACATAGCAAAAATGTAAGAGTTATGACCTTGATATTGAGCCAGACTTTTCTTGGGAATTGTGAGGGGACACACCTGTACCATGAAAATAAAATATACTTTTGATTATTAGAATAACCTGTCAGTGATATCAGCCATCTGTATGACATATGACTGTGTTTTGTTTCTGTCTTGGACATGCAGGAAAGCTTTCCAACCATTATTTATGCTGGCAGATTAAGCAAAAAAGAAAAACACATTCTCACACATAAATGTAGGTTTTCTGTTCTAAAGTTTCTCATGACTTATAGGCCAGAATACCTCTGTGTTAAGCTAAAGGTGTCCAAAGCTCATTTGTTAATAAGTATATCAGTTTTTATGTGCTTGATCCTTTGTGTTTGTGTGTGTATGCTTGTGTGTATGCACACAATCTTTGTGTGTGTGCACTTGCTCTGCACTTTGTGCCAAACCCCTTGTAATATATTCAGGTATTTAAAAGTGTTTGGTTTGTTTAAAGTTGTGGAGGGGTTTTGGTCTCCTAGAGAGCTCGGATAACCCTAATCCCCAACACACATTTTTATCAGTAGTTCATTGGCAGGGCTAAATATTGACTTATCATTAAGTGGAATGACTGAAACCCTAATAATAATTCACGTTGTCTAAGCACCTTGTGTTGACGCAGCGCTCCCGACTCTATTAACGAATGTATGCAAATCCAACGTAAATCTGAAGATTAGGGCTGAAGCATTCTGTGATGCAAGAGAGAAAACAAGAGGTGTGTGATAAAGTGTTGTCAACACATACACATATGCATACGCATGCACAAACACACAGAGCTTATAGAGAAAACAGGAGGTGTGTGTTTCAAAGCCTTAACACAAATGTACAAGCATGTCACACTCACCCATACACAGATAACGCTTACAAAGACAGGGATTGGATTTCTGCTGAATGGGTGATAATACAAGTGATGTTTAGCTGCTGAACAGTAAACAAACAGTGCAGACCTCTAAACTTGGTGGGTGTAGAGAGAGAGGGAGAGAGAGAGAGAGAGATGGAGGGAGCAATAGTGAGAGGAAAAGAGGCATGTGGAAACAGGAAGGAGTTGTAAAGATAATTAGGAGAAAAGAGGACAAGAAAGAAATAAGGAGAGTGATGGTCAAGAGAAAGACAGCTAGAGAGATGGTGAGATGTAGCTTGATATAGAAGTTAGAGATTGAGGAATACTCCCGAACTTCAGTTCACAAGGTATAAAGTTGGCTTTTCTTAAAGTCAGAAAAACCATTAAAAAGAATCAAGAAGTGCATAAAGTTTGAACAGAGCCATGTTGAATGGTTGAAAGATGCATGGAAATACGGACGGACCTCTGAAGAGTAAATGAAGTGGAGGCAAATGAGTAAAAATTGTGAGTCGTGGAGGGCCTGGATGGAAGGGAGGAGTAGAGGTGAGGATGCCGAGAGGACGAGGGATGAGTGCAGAGGAGCTATTTTGGAAAAGTGTTGAGCTGTTTATTTGCGCGTCATTGAAGCTGAAGTAAGGCGCTGGGGGAATTGGCCACCAAGCCCCCGCTCCGCAACAGCTGCCGCTGCTAAGTGAGTTACTAGCCGTCAGACTGCCTTTATGTCACACAATCATACACACACATGCATTTTCCTGTCACATGTTGCCTGTGATGGATGCAGTGAGAACATAATGCACTCCAACAGCGCAGGAGAAAATATGTGCCATTTTCCACTTTTGGCCTTTAAGTGAAAGGATTACTTAAATTAACAGTATTTCACATGTGCAAAGAGTGAACGCTGATTAGGTTGTTAAACAATAAGTTATTTATCACTCCACAACTAGCTGCAGTCCCATTAAAGGGCAAGGCCATGATACAAAGCAATGACTTAGTGTTTAATGTCTGCTGTCAAATAAAATGGGCAGCACAGCTGGGGGTAGATAGTGGCACAGATCAGCATGTCATCAACTGTTGGGATAAATTTGCTAAATAGCTCATGAATGTTGGATTATTTCAACTCTAAACTAAATAATCACAAAAAGACATGGGGGTCCTCGCAATATTTCAGTCTGATTCCAAATGAGAGGCTTTTACTATTGCTTTCTCATTAAATTACAATTTGTCCTTTTTCCATATTTTAGTTGAGCCGTGCCGTGCCATGCCATGCTCATTTGTATTTCCAGTGCATCCTCACAGCAGGGGGTTACTTTGCTGACTCAGTATTATAACAGGACAATGTTATAGTCCTAATCCATTGCAAGGCCGAAGCTTGACAATCCCCGCCCTCAGCTAAGCTGAGACATTGCGGTAACCAGATCGGCTCAACTTGCTTTATTAGTAAGGCCACTGGAGAGAGAGCGCCATGTTTTCTATCTACTGTATCTTCAGCATTCGTCAGTTTTTTTTATCTGCTGTCAAAGGGCTGCTGGCGGTTTCATTTCATCCTCATGTCCACGACCTGAGTTATTTACACACAAGTGTCAGAGTTTTCTGAGCTTCTCTCTTTTGTTAACTATCACATTCATATCATGTAGGTAAACCAAGTGGAAACCTGTTCATTTGGATAGCATAGTGTGGTTAGGATGAGGCACCTCAGTGGTTTAAGAAGTCACAACGAATCTCCATGTCTCTGTTTTGAATCCAGCCCTCGTTCTCTCACAGTTTTATTAAATAAATTCTTTAGAGTTAAAATATAACCATAGACATTCAACTAGATCAACATTCTGTGCCAAAAACTTGTCAGGCAGAGTACATATAACTGAACTTTTGCAGATTCTGTAGACCAAAACAATGTTTAGTCCACCCAGAATGAGTCTTTCTACCTCAAAGTCACTAAAACAATTTTAATTTTTCAATCATTCTCAGGTTATTTGAATTTCAAAGATGAAGAACCACGTCTGAAATTTGATGTCCCGCTGCAAAACATTTAGAGGGAAATGGAGTGATAGCACTTATTTTAAATGTCACCTTGCTGCTGAAGGTGAAGTGGTGGCAGAGAGACATCACCTATCACTGTCAGAGATGGCAGCTCTCAGAAAAACACACTTCCTCTCCCCCTTGCTCTATTTCGAAGGCATAGTCTGAATATTACTGCTGTGCGAGCAGATGAATACAGGAGAGGAAAAGAGGCGTGCAGGGGAGGAGAGGAGGGAGGGAAGAGAAGAGGAGGATGTAGAGTTGATAAGAGAAGATGCACACTAATATTCAGAGCAGCCTTAATACTATTTCTGTGTAGATGTGAAAAGTGGGATTGAAGACAGGATGAAGAGGGAGTTTGGAGAGAGACAATGTGTGGAGCAGAGACAGTCCAGTCCAGCTGTGGCTGAGTATTTTGACAGTGTGAAGAGAAGAAGAGCATAAAGCAAGAGGAGGTGAAAGGAAGGAGGAGAGGTCATGGAGGGAGGAGGACAGGAGAAAAGGCAGTGAGGTGGAGGAAAAGGCAGAATAATGGGATGAGTGTGTGTTCAAGGAAGGCCAGTAGGTTTGAAGAAGCTGAGGAGGACAGGAAGCGGTGATGAGGTAAAGAAGGCAAAGGCCAATATTCTTTGCAATAGAGCAACACATGCAGTATTTGTACACATCACTGTTGATAGAAATTTAACCACAGTGTGTAGATAATGGCATGATGTCAGACACCAATCGGTGCTGTGGGACGACCTCTGTCTTTTATAGGTGGAGCAGTGTCTAATTCTCCAAGCGTAGTTTTGAATAATATGGATAGCAACTAATGTAGTGGCTACCTTTATTTTCCAGAAGTTAAGACTTAAAACATTCAGTTATCAGTTTCGGTATGTAAATGAACATTGAAAGGAGTTTCATGAAATAAAATCTTACTTGCTTACAGTATGATCTATAGTAATAATATATATATAAAATGTAATATGACATATTTTCTTGTCTGCAGGTTTCATCTGCTGTGGTCAGGAGTATATGAACTCTTCAACCTCTCTTTGCTGTGTGGGCAATGATGGATACCCCACAATGCACCCTGCTGGCAATGCCACAGTGACTCTGCAGTGCTGTGGGTCAAAGGTCATACGTCAGGAAGAGGAATGCTGCAACGGTATTGGCTATGACCCCCAACGGCATGTATGTGCTGACCGGCCCACACCCGGCCTGTTAATACAGGTGTGTTTGGATGCAAGGTCATGTGTGTGACGCGTACATTTGTTTGTGTGTCTCTCTGTTTATGTCTGGATGGCACTGGATGTCTGTCATTTCTTTTCTGCAGTTTAAATGTCCATGAGAAGCGTTTTGAAATCCAAACATCTCCAGGCAATCTGTTCATTAGTAGCCACTTTTTCCAATATTGGTAGCATCTTGTCTTTTGTCCCTTTGTGTGTGTTTTATACGCACAATTGAATACACATTTGTGGTTAGTTTATTATTAGTTTGGATAGATGGAAGATATTACGAGTCTGTATTTTCTTAATTAGATTTACCCATGTTAAGCGTCTGTATTTCCTTCATAGTGCATGTCAGTGGAAAGAAAACCATATTATCCCATCTTCTCCTTTTAAGACATAAGAGGAAAAGTGACTTAAATGAGAAAAAAAATAAGTTTGTCATACATACAGAAAGACAAAGTCAACAACAATTGATCTGCACCTGTAGTTCTGATATTTATGTCAATAAATACAGGCAGTAAATTCACAAGTGAAGTGTAACTAGTCTTGTCAGAAACAAGATGTGGTGCTTCCAGTGCGTCCAGTGGACACTGGTGGTTAGATGAAATTTCTGTCTCTCTCGCCATCTTTCTGCTTCTCTCACGCTCACACACAATGTCACATCAGGAGCTGGGGACTGGGCCATCCTCCATTTATCAACTGGGGTCATGTGATGTTTGTGTGTTCCTAAGTCAGCATGAGACAGGCACACAAATGCTCACATAAACACAGAAGTCTACTCACACACACACACACACACACTGACGGACAAAGGGTAGGAACGCTCATTAGCTCTAATGATGTCATTAAGGAGCATGTATGCCACACATACACATATTCTGCATGGATATGAGAGACACTTTACATCTTTTTTGCTTACAATATATAGATATTAGTAAACTTCATACAACATAAGGTTATGGGGTGTAGAGACAAATCACTTAAAGAAAAGGATTTTGAACCTTAATATCATTTACCATTATTGTCTCT